>NW_017275710.1:28699-29160 GCF_001594065.2 Cyphomyrmex costatus
TATTATTATTTAACATACATGTGTTATTATTATTACATATGTACATACATGTGTTATACACATATGTATGTTATTACACATGTGACTGTTTTTTGAATGTAGACATTGTGAACAGCAGCCTAATGGACAAAACGCTTTACATGTATGTGTCACACGTACGATTGAAAAATACATGTATGTGTCACACGTACGTCTGAACATAACTGAAACGTACCCTTTTCGGGACTCGGTCTCTAGATCTCGGTATCGGCTGTACCAATTTTATTCGGACTGGTCGCAATCGAAAGATACCGATGACATTATATAATAAAAGTGTTTTTAGATTTTTGATTCTGCTTTTAAATTTTGAGTAATTTTAATCTAATGATTCAAGATGTGAAAACTCGAGATAAAGCTAGTGGTAGCGTCGTGAATTTGACATCGACATGAACATATACACGCATCAAGTATCATGCATGTCA
>NW_017275710.1:29210-29741 GCF_001594065.2 Cyphomyrmex costatus
ATTAAACTTCCGGAAAGGAAACATTTCTTTTCGGTAGCTTAATTGACTGGTTATCTTCAAATCTTCGCTAATCATCAGCCATACAACGATTTTATAAAATCGGCTTGTAACAGTCACAATAACGTTACAAATGCAACGTTGTGGTGAAACCGTTACCAAACCAAAACTTCCTTAAACGTTCCATAAACGTTTTATTTGTTCAATGATATTTGTAACGTTTCCTCGACATTGTATAATCGATGCCGCGACTATCAAAAAAACGTTATAAATGCGAAGTCCGAAAAGTACCCTTACGCAAATGTCTAGGAAACGTTTATAGTGCGACGTCGGAAAGGTAACGTTATCGACTCCGGACATTTCTGGTTCTTGGAACGTCGCCGCAACACCCACGTGACGAAACAGAAAATGTCGCACGGCTACTTTGTAATGTTACAAAATAGTTTGTGCGACTTTATATTGTTTAGCGGGTTAGCCGCTTTAAAATTAGAATATCGGTCAATATATAATAGTATAAAAAATCGCTCGATGTAA
>NW_017275711.1:0-1846 GCF_001594065.2 Cyphomyrmex costatus
AAGAAGTGTACCTCTTGTATTCATTTTGATTGCATTTATTCTCGGTCTGTTATATTGTGTGTGCATGCGTGTAGAAATAGTACTTGTTATAATACATATATGGCAGAAATGATACATTAACACGTATAATTTTTCAGAAATGATACGTTAATTTTTAAACTTTTTTTATTAATAACTTTTTAACGAGTTAGGTCCGACGGTTAAAACTTCCTCAAGGTCACTCAGGGTAATGACCCTGACAACATATGTCAAGGTCAAGGTCATTGGGGGAGGCTCCCCTAATCTACATTTTTACCAAAAGTATATAATTACGTATAAAAGTAAAAGTAAATGCTAAGTCTAAAACACGTATAAAAATCGCAAACTATACTACAATGGTATCCGCCAATGTCCCCACGGTAACGTCTCCGTCGAGTCCGGTACGACGTACCGTTTGTCGTCGTACGGACTCAGAGCGATTTTCTTTTCCGACACCGTGTACACTTGATGTAACTTCGATCGTATACACGACTGTCTACGCGTCATTTCCATCTCTTCGTTCAAGCATCGGATGTAATCGTCGAACGTTATCGTTCGCGCTACGACACTGCTCTTTACACCCTTTGCCTTCTTCGTGTCTCTCTTTCCGTCCACGCGCAATGCCTAGTTCACACTGGATGCGATGGGCGATGAACGATGAGCGATATCCAATAAAAGCTTTGCTTTAGCTCACACGACGATGTAAAGCAGAGTTCTTATTGGTTATCGCTCGTCGCGCATCGCTCATCGCGCGTAGTGTGAACTAGGCATTATTGATAAGCGCTATAAATAGCATGTGTGGCGTCGAGTGGCTCACCGCTCGGTGCGATTGACTCGCGATATGTAGACCCTAGAGGCCTAGAAAACAGAGATGCGACATTGCGTCGGTTGGGTTAGGTAACCACCGCCATTTTAATTCAATATAAGTGCTCTTGACCAATAAGCTGATGACAGTTGATGCAAAAGGTAGAAAGATTAGATTAGGCTAGGTTAAATCCGATATTAAATATTACAAATAAGAATACTTATACCATAATAATAGTTTTTTATTGCATTTCGACACTGTATTGTCTAAATTTTTCTCTATATATATATGTAAATACGTTATAAAACGATATCTATTAGATGCAATAGTGAATTAAAATGGCTCTCTGATCACGTGGTTTAGACAGGCAATCAAGCCATACCCTTCAATGACGCATCTCTGTTTTCTAGGTCTCTAGTAGACCCGAGTTTAATCCCACGTGCGCTCAAACGCGATTTTTCGCGTTTAATGAGCCAAAAAATGGCTCCACTTGGTGATCAAAAGATCTATGATCATCAGCGCCGTTCGGATTCGGCGTTAAACTGTAGGTCCTATACATCGGTATACATATTAGTTATAGATATTTGTCTCTAATATCTGACTGAGGTAGGATTCTGTGGATCACCACCCACAAATCCGAAAAACAATCTGATTCGAGAAACGAATATAGGCCACGGACAAAAGAGGAAGGCCTATAGACGTCCTATGCTCCACATAAGGAGATAAAAGGAGTCGTATCGTATATAAATAGCATGTATCCAATCGAACCGTGTTCAATCGTGTGCAAAGTAACGACAAAAGTAATTGTAAATTTCGTTACCGTTATCCAAAAAATGTAACTCGTTACCGTTACAGTTACCAAAAAAAAAAGTAACGCAGTTACCAGTAAAGTTACCAAAAAAGTAACTTGTAACTGTAACTTCATTACAAGTAACGCGTTACTTCCATTCCCTGAATTTATCTAAACTCGAACTTAAAAATTTATAAGAGTCTATAAATCGTAATTTAACGCAATTTCGCGAA
>NW_017275712.1:0-477 GCF_001594065.2 Cyphomyrmex costatus
TGTTTTGTAATAATTTGACTCTAATAGAATTTGTGTTGTTAACGGTCTTTTTCACAGACATATCTGATTTTCTGATTTTTCGGAATTTCATTACACAACTCCACATCCATTATCTTCGATATTTTTACCTCTAGTTGGTGCACAGGAACATTTTGTCGTTCAACAAGAATACTTGCATTCTAACTCGGAGTAAATGGAGTAGTGATTTATTATTATTTCGTCGCTGAAGATGGTCTAAATTGCAGACCGAAACGTTCGACGGGGCATCTTAATGTTAATTTGTAAGATTATTAAAAAATTTTTTTCGCATTGTTAACTGCGTTTGACTCTTAATAGCCTTTAATTTATGTTTTATTTATTTAGTTTTTAACAATGAAGAGTCCATAACTAGTTTATATAATTTTATTAAGAATTTTAGAAGGTTTTGTTAATCACATTTTTTGGAAAGGTTTGGTTCCACTACTTGGACGCGACACA
>NW_017275713.1:0-11860 GCF_001594065.2 Cyphomyrmex costatus
CGTCGAATGAGCCTAATTTGATCGAAATCGGAGGTGGTGGGTGTATTCTGTATAAATACCGATTATGCGAATACATAACTCAAATGTTGACAAACTGATCTATTTTGAACAGTGATTAAAAATAAAGTAAAATATTCGAGTTAAGGTATTGTTACGTCCGGAGGACTCCACGATTCTTTTCTTCCGTGGAACGTTAGATAGATAACAAGTATATTAACGAAACTAAGTGTAATAAGGAGTACGAGGAAACCTAAACAAATAATATCGTTTCTTCCTGCTTCTTACTTCAAATTTTAAGAGAAACGGATGAGCAGATATCGACAACTATTATGTTACGTCCTGTAGACTCCACGATTCTTTTCTTTCAAAGGATCTTGGTCAGCGTCATGATCAGAGTGAGATTTACGAGAAGGGCCCGATCGCGGATATCTGATAACAGAGGCCTAAGTAAACACCACGCGCTGGGAAACTCGTAAATGCCACTCAAAAGAAAAATAAAACGAGGAAAACAACTTGCGTACAAAGGACTGACCGGGATAAAAATTGCGAAACCATATATTTCTAAGCGGTCATTAGATAACGAACACTCTAAAGTATCATCTGGGAATGATCCGTAACTCTAAGAAAACTAGCTTAAAAAAATAATTGGCGCCATGTCCATTGTGCCAAATCGTAAAACTCTTAGAGGATTTCCCACGGCAATGTTTATTTGACATCCAATAAATGTAAATGGAGCGCGGAAACCGACGACTCTTCTGATCATATATTTTATCTATAACAAAGCGCGACGTGGTCCCGACAGTAATTTCCTACGCATAAAACCCTCAAGAGAAATTGTAAATTACTTTATTTTTCTTAACTCCCCGAGAACACGCGAGATCAACCTCGATAGGACGAGCAAAAGTCGTAAAATCCTTTATTCCCGGAGCTCTTCCTAGAAGATGCTAAATATCAATATCGATAGGAGTTAAGAAAAATCGTAAATTATGTCACAAGTTGCTAGCGTTGCAAAAATTTTAGACAAAGGAAAAGCCCGCCCTTTTGGGGTATAAATACGAGGCCCTCGGAAGCGCACAGCGTCAGTAATAATCTTCAGTCCACCGTGTCAGTAGTAATCTTCAGTCCACCGTGTCAGTAGTCGGAGGCGATAAGCCCGAGTCGACTGGCCGGTCTTTCTCTTGTTCGCTCAAGTCACCGCTTTGATCGGAAGTCAGTTGTCCGAGGCATCGCCCGAGTCAACTGACCAAGATCTGGTGTTAAATTAGAATCAATGCACCGAGGCCCATCTAAGGCCTGTCGACCGACCGTGCGCCTCCGAGGCCTTCGAAGTCCACCAGGACCACCCACGACGACCGTGCGCCTCCGAGGCCCCTCCAAAGCCTTTTGCATCGTGCCTCCTGGAGACTCGACAGGAATCTCCACCATCACCGTGAGGGACTGATCGCCGCCACCTTTTCTTCACTTATTACACAAGTAAGCATTTCCGTTTCCTTTCTTACCCTTTCACCTTCCTCAAAGAGTATGCGTAGTAAATATTGTGGACGCAAACTCCAATCTTAATTTTTCCACATTCTCCACACTTAACACCATCCTCAAATTTTAGTGCGCACTCGGGGTGCCTTTAAGGATCCTCCCCGAAGAGGCCCCTACATTAGGAAACATAGGAGTCTGCGGCCCCGTCAACTGTTCGCTACGCCGTTTCCCCCCGTAGACGCTATGCCGCTTCTCCCCGTAGACGCTACGCCGCTTCTCCCCGTAGACGCTACCCCGCTTCTCCCTGTAGACGTTACATCGCGTCCTTCGGTTATTGTCGCGCCTCTCTCCACTCAGCCCGCCACGGACACCCGCACACTCACACCTACATACGTACAATATCCGGAACTCCCCCGTTGACTCCTCAGAGTTTCCCCTTGACCTCACCAAATTCCCGCTTCTAACTCCCCTCGATTCCCCCTCTCCCAATGCACGAGAGATTTCCTCCCCTTTCTCTGGACGAGATTCCCACTCCTCCTCCATTCGTAGAACCTTACTCACCTTCCCCCGTCGCCACCTCCTTCGACGAACAACCTCTTCCTCCCCCTGTCACTTCCTTCGACGAACAACTTCTTCCTCTCCCTGTCACCTCCTTCGACGAACAACTTCTTCCTCCCCCTGTCACCTCCTCTTACCCCGAATAACCTCTTCCTCCCCCTGTCACCTCCTCTTACCCCGAACAACCTCTTCCTCCTCCTGTCACCACCTCCTACCCCCCACAGACTTTTCTTCCTCCTCCCGTCACCACCTCCTTCCCCCCACAGACTTTTCTTCCTCCCATCACCAACACCTTCCTCCCACAGACTTTTCCTCCTCCTGTCACCACCTCTTTCCCTGGACAAACTTTCCCTCCCCTTCCTGATTTTTCTTCCACCTCCTTCCATCCCTCAGATCTCTTCCCGGAACATGAAATCATCACACACACATGTACCTCCCTGGGATCTCCTTCCCCTTTTTCGTTCGCATGAACGCCGTCCGTCCTGCACTCCCCTGTAATTGTCACAGGAACTCCTCCTAATTCTTCCCCCATCTCTCTCGTCCCACATACACACACAAACACGATAATTATAATTTTTATTATTTTTACGTACTTATATTTTGGTAATTTTTATTTTTGTAAGTTTTATATATATATATATACTCATAATTAGTAATTGTATTCATTGAAAGGGCATAGCAGGATAAGCATGCATGAACTGCCCTTTGCCGGATCCGGTCGTTCTTTTTACCGTAGATTGGTATTAACCTAAGATTAGCTTTCCCAAAAGATTGTTTTCTAAAATTAATTTTTATGGGAGTTATGGGGGTTTTAAGAAAAATCAAAAAATCCATTTTTCTCAAAAACGGCTTAACCGATTTTAATGAATAAAATATATGTTATGGTATTCGATGAAACAAATATAGAAAAAAAATATCAAGTGTATTTACTAAAAAAATAGTTTTAAAAAAAATTTTCAAAGAATTAAAAAAATTTTTTTTTTACGTTATGTTTAAGTCTCAATCACAGTTTTTGGTCTTGAAGTACCTTTGGTATCCCTCTAAATTATCTCCAAAGGCCAAAGCAATTGAAGGGGTAGCACGTACTTTAAAAAAATAAAAGCTCTGAACATGTATGCATAGCTCAATAGAACGCTTATGAGAGGAAAGGCATTTGTTTTAAGCGGAACCATTTTTCTGCGTGAACCAACTCTATTGATTGAACATACGTTTTAAAGAAGTCGTCTGTATTTAGCCTACAAAAAATGCAGTTTCCAGTGTCCACCACGTGGAGGTTACAGTACGGTTTTGGACACCTTGTTTTTTTTTTATTTTTTACTTTTTTTATTTTTTTTTGGTTTTGTTTTTTTTTATTTTTTTTGTTTTTTGTTTTGTTGTTTTTCTGTTATTTTTCTTCTAATCTTCGTCACTATCCTCCTCTATGACGGGAATAATCTTGGTTTTGTCAAACATCTCACTGAGAATATGTGCCGGCTTCAAAATTTTGGACAAGTACCTTGCGTGAGAGAGGTAGTACACAATGGCAGCAATGTGTGAGCAACAACCAACAGTTCTATTTCCGTTTGCGCAATCACGCCATATCTCCAGAAAAGTATACAAATGTTTTATTAAATATAAGCTCAATACTAATGGGATTGCAGGAATTCTGGAATATGTATGTGATTGCGCAAACGGAAATAGAACTGTTGGTTGTTGCTCACACATTGCTGCCATTATGTACTACCTCTTTCACGCAAGGTACTTGTCCAAAATTTTGAAGCCGGCACATATTCTCAGTGAGATGTTTGACAAAACCAAGATTATTCCCGTCATAGAGGAGGATAGTGACGAAGATTAGAAGAAAAATAACAGACAAACAACAAAACAAAAAACAAAAAAAATAAAAAAAACAAAACCAAAAAAAAAGTAAAAAATAACAAAAAAAAACCAAGGTAAACCGTACTGTAACCTCCACGTGGTGGACACTGAAAACTGCATTTTTTGTAGGCTAAATACAGACGACTTCTTTAAAACGTATGTTCAATCAATAGAGTTGGTTCACGTAGAAAAATGGTTCCGCTTAAAACAAATGCCTTTCCTCTCATAAGCGTTCTATTGAGCTATGCATACATGTTCAAAGCTTTTATTTTTTAAAAGTACGTGCTACCCCTTCAATTGCTTTGGCCTTTGGGGATAATTTAGAGGGATACCAAAGGTACTTCAAGACCAAAAACTGTGATTGAGACTTAAACATAACCTAAAAAAAAAAATTTTTTAATTCTTTGAAAATTTTTTTTAAAACTATTTTTTTAGTAAATACACTTGATATTTTTTTTCTATATTTGTTTCATCGAATACCATAACATATATTTTATTCATTAAAATCGGTTAAGCCGTTTTTGAGAAAAATGGATTTTTTGATTTTTCTTAAAACCCCCATAACTCCCATAAAAATTAATTTTAGAAAACAATCTTTTGGGAAAGCTAATCTTAGGTTAATACCAATCTACGGTAAAAAGAACGACCGGATCCGGCAAGGGGCAGTTCATGCATGCTTATCCTGCTATGCCCTTTAAACGTACTTGTATTATGTTTGGTGATCTTACGTCGTACTCACCTAATTATAATGTTTATATATGTATATTGTTATAGTTATAAATAAATGTGTTAGAAACGTAATTTCAAAATGTAAAACCCGCTTCAATTGCATTTATTAAACCTTTCTCGTATTCCTCCTTCAATTCCCGTTAGATTGCACAGGTCCACTCTCAGGTCATAGGGATTAAGTTCCCTGATCTAAATTAAAGGACCAACGATCGTGATCGCTCACGGAAAAAGGCGTCATAGTGTCTCTTTCGAGACACTGACCCATTTTCCGGAGCATTTAAAGGTACGATCGACTCGCAGGACACTCCACGGTGTGTACCTGCGAGAGCCCAAACTCGGTGACGCTCCTCCGTTGCCCCTTCCGAAATTTGGGGATCGAGCGTGACCGAATCTCGGGCAGAGTTCGTTGCGCCCTTCCGCAGCTCCTCCCGGAATCGGAGCTTGGACGTAACAATTAGATGATTAAAGAAAAATTTTCTCATTAACAAATTCAGCTACCAGACGCTACAGCTGGCCGCGTCGCGAAGTTAAAAGACCAACCGTCACTCATAGATCCTATAAGAAGCTTATAGGTCAGCGTTCGATACTACACACGCGTTTCCGGTTTAAGATAAAACCATTTGAATCTTCGATACATCAGCACACATTTGACCTAAATCATTCCTACTCCCAAAATTTGATTCTCGCAAACAAAGAAGGGCATATTGCCCTCCGCAAGTATAAATACGAAGCCGCGAGACTATGAAAAACACTTCACTTCCTTAGTTCTGATAGTGCGGATCAAATCCTTGACAGTTAGATATTACATTCAAAACCAGTCTCAATAGAACTTTCGCACTCAGTGATTCGCGAGTGACATTTATAAAATTTTGGAGTTCCTGTGACCAAACCAGCGACTACATCTAGCCAGTCCAGGACCCTGCTTCATCATAGGCCCCCGACCTTCAAGGGACTCCAGAGCCATCCATTAACACCCCATACATCTAAAAAGTGAGAAGTCAATTTTTTCTTTCTTTTATTTGACCATCTACTATATCTCTCTCTCTTCTCCTTCCTTCTTCATGCACGAGTCTCTCTTTTCCTTTATTTTTCCGAATTGCTTAGCGTCTGACGCTTCAAGCGATTTACTTTCCCTGCTCTTTATGCTTTCTTCCTTCTCTCCTTCATTCTTGCTTTCCTTCTCTCTCTCTCTCTCTCTCTCTCTCTCTCTCTCTCTCTCTCTCTCTCTCTCTCTCCTTGGACTCTTCTTTTCCTGTTTAAAAAATTTCCTAATGAGAGATGGTCATAATGGTAGATGGTCTGGAATAATAAACACCGAGCCGGACGTGAGAAACGGAGCAGGATTGAACGTTTGTGCCGACTGAGAGTTCCAACCGTAACAAAGGTTCAATCAAGAACCTCCTCAAACGAGACTAATCAAGTACCAGCGAATATCAGAACACCAACAAACAATAACGAAATACAACTACAGACGACAACGAACAGTATACCGGTCATAGACTTGACCGAAACCGAGACTCTTCCCCTTCCAGACTCTACATCACTCTCTTTTCCTCCTCTAACCCCAATTTCATATTCCCCCGTTCCTTTCGAACCAGATATTTCTAACAACGAGTTATACCTCGAATTAGAGGAGTATCTCGATGCTCAATCTCCCTTTCCCTCATCAGAACCTTCAACATCATACACATACAAGCCGTACCTTATGATTAAAAACACGTACAAATATTAAAAATAATTCATAGAAATGTTAAGATTAGAATATAAACAATTCTCTCGATGTTAAAACAATAGAGGATGATAACAAGGGCAAATCTAAGAGTCAACGCACCTTACAATTTAAATTATCAAATATGTTAAAACTTCTGGATATAATTAAAATTTTGTATGCATACATTACATGTTTCGACTCCTGTATTGAGTCTTATCCACGATTTTAAAACACTAACTGCTTGGTAGCCGTAAATAGATTGTATATAATTAAAATATGAAAATTGTATATTACGCATTTTTGCAGCCCGCGTGTATTAAAATTAGAATATAAACAAATCTCTCGATGTTAAAACAATGAACACAGAAATGTTAAGCTCGTATTGATCAATTAACTAATAGTGCATTTTTAAATAGTTCATTATGCAATAAAAATAAAAATCTTATTTTACGTTTAAATTCCTGTAATTTATTCAGAACTTCCCTCGACTCATTTCTCATCCCACTAAGTCGCACGGTCCGATCCCTGATCAAAAGGATTAAGTTCCTTGATCTAAAAGGGGACCGACGGAGACACAGTCGCAGGACTGGGTAATAGCGTAGCAGGCTGACGTTGACCCACATCTGTGACCTTATTGCGTCTCCGACTTGTGGCACGCGTCTTGAAGCGTCTGCCACAAGAGTAGTGTCAGTTGCGTCCTCCCATGCCCCCTCCTCAATCCTTAAAATTTCCTATGCAATGAAGAATCCTGGGGCTTGGACGTAACAGTATATTAAGCGTTAATTCTTTAAAGAAAGAATAAAGGATAAAGATCCTTTACGATAAAGAATACGATAAAAAAATCTATCCAAATTATTAATTTTTATGTGTTAGTTTTAATAATACAATTTAATAATACAATATTCAATAATACATTTAGCGGTACATTTTGAATATCCACAGCTACATTCAAATATTATTACACACACGAGGTACAAGTCCGACAGTGCAACCTCCTCGTGGTGTACCTTGAATCATGCTAATGCCGGCGGCACAATTGACTTTTAAAATGCAATAAACATCGGAAAAAGTTGTACCGCTAAATGTATTATTAAATGTATTATTGTATTATTAATTTGTATTATTAAAACTAACACATAAAAATTAATTATTTTGATAGACTTTTTTATAGTATTCTTTATCCGCCAGTTTATCGTAAAGGATAAAGAAAGAATTAACGCTAAATATACCTTAACTCAAATATTTACGCCAAGTTTTTTCTTCACTATAATCCAGTTGACAATTATAGTCACTTTCGATCTGTCTTATGTGACTGGCGTAATGAAGAATACACTTGGCTAATTATATTTATCTCATATCTGTTTTTGATCAAGCAGTTCAATATCTTTTTTATGCACTTGGCGTATGTATTTTCCTTTTTTTAAAAAAAGGTTTTTTTAAGAGATTTCACTGCTTTTTGTTAATTTTGAAAACGTGATAATAATGTAGAAAATTTAAATTATTATATAAAAAAATTATTATAAATTATAATTATTATATTATTAAAAGTATTAAATACAAAAAAGATTTTGAAAAATTTGAAAATTTTACACACTTTTTTTAGCATGATATTTTTTAAAGGTGTGGAACATTGTTTTAAAAATCAAAAGACTGAGGTATAATTTTTAAAACAATGCTCCACACCTTTAAAATATATGAATACGCCATATTTCATTTATTAGGGAATGATTAATTCACCATAATTTATTGAAGACAGTACTCGAATATTTTCAATAAAAAACATGCATTTAAAAATTTTTTTCATTTTTATTTAAATTCACATTTATCGTAAAAAGATCTAAAAAAATTCTTTTCAGATGTAATATCATGCTAAAAAGTGTGTCAAATTTTTTCAGATTTTTTAATTCATACGATAGGAAAATAAAAATAAAAATTGAAATTAACGTTTTTCATTATAACTGTGTAACTACCTAATTTTGTACTCGGACTAGCTCGTCGTGTAAGCGGATTGTACAAAAGGTTCGGCAGGAGGAGAGTTCGCGTTGGATCGGTATCTCGGTGATAATGCTAAAATAATGTGAATGCACAGGCGGCTAACATTGAACGTGATTTATTATAAACGCTATATATATAGATATAATACAACAAAATAGAAAAAGAATAACGTAATATGAAATCAAGAAAATGATACAGTTACAACGCAGAGCGGTATATGATAAGCAATGATAGCACAAAAAAAAGAAATGAAATAATAATGAGATGGAAATATGACTTATTACAATGCAATGATATAAAGCGAGGTAAAGACGGTGATATTTGCGATGTGGTCGCAACGAGAACGCGTTTTACAGAAATATATACATATGTATATACAGGGATTAAGTGACAAATAACCGGGCGGACGCGGATTGGCGATACAGACTGGTTTAGTGACACGGAATATTTACAATCTTTAGCGCGAGAGGTCCGCAGCTATCGGGTCGTGGTATTTCGGCGTTTCGCGGGCCCAGCAAGGCGGTCCTGCTGACGTACGCTGTTTTTCTTGTTGCCGCGAAATTCGCGCTTATAGCGGTACGAGCCGGGAAAGGCGGCGCCGGATGTTCGCGATGGACGCGGGTACACGCCAGCACTTTAATCGTCGTCTTTAAAATCGCGGCGTCTCGCGGACTCGTATCTACGTAGTCGTAAGCGAAGAAGAGTCCGATAATCGACGGTCGGGAACACCCGACGGAGGCAGAGAGCGCCCTACCCCGTTTCGTAAGTCGATTATCGGGATAACAGATAACTGATATGACAGGAAGAACATAAAATGAACAAAAAAAAAAAAAGGAACGGGCGGATAGTGGCGAGTCGCGTGCCGGTGATCGTTGGTTGCAACTTTTGTCCGGTGGCCGGGAACACCCGACGGTGGCAGGGTACGCCCTACCGCGTGGCTCGTCGGAACAAGACGTTGCACTGAAGCCGGCGACGGAATCGGATTACTATCGGCTAGGTTTTAGACGGTTTTCCGGCAGCCGGGAACGCCCGGCGGTGGCAGGGTACGCCCCACAGTGGGACGGAACGGAAGAATTAACTTTCAAGACGAGATTAACATCCGATCGCATTGATTCTTTTTTCAAACTTTTTTACTTTTAATTCCGCATCGATCTGTGGAAGCCGATTTTTGAAAACGATGTTTACTTCAAAATGGCGGAACCAATATGGCGGATGAAAATTTCAAAAATTATTTGATTGTGACAAAATTGAGTACTCGGGGGTTTTCGGGGTTGCTGATTACAAATATGACCTCGGATTTTCAATATTCAAAATGGCGTATTCAATATGGCTGATCAAAATTTCAAAAATTATTTGATTGTGACAAAATTGGGTACTCGGGGGTTTTCGGGGTTGCTGATTACGAATATGACCTCGGACTTTCAATATTCAAAATGGCGGATCCAATATGGCTGATCAAAATTTCAAAAATTATTTTGAAATTCTGTACTATGCGTCGATGCTAACATCACACTGTTTTCAGAGGACATAAAACCTTCCATTAATGCGCTCGCTTCGCGGTATTTGAATGTGATTTTACCGCTAAAATATTTTCTTTTGACACTCTCAATAATTTTTTCCGTTTATACGTGTAATTGCATTAAAAAGTAATTTGAAATTGTTAAAAAAATGTCGGTTCGAAATTCAGAACTGTCTGATATTTTATTTCAATCCGACGTTATCAGTTGCGAAATTGTCGTCGATCATTTAAAAACGTTGCATGACTTTTCCGATGAGACAGTCGCAGCAATTGCTCTGAAATTAAACAGATATTTTATTCCGACATTTAAAAGACAATATAAAAATGCTCTCTTTAATGTAGAGAATTTTAAGAAAAAAAACGAAAAATGGCTGGAAGCCGAATTCGTCATCCCGGAAGCGGTAAACGAAGGCGCGAAGTATGGACAAAAGAAAAAGCAAAAAGATTTTAACGATTGCTCTGAGAGAACGAAACGAATTAGACTTACGGCCCAAATTCCAGCTGAAGGAATTGACAATGTTGGGAGAATAGGAGCCAATAAAAAAATTGCGAAAGACGAAGTGCTGGCGGCGACATATGCTGAATCAAAAATGACGAAGGCACAGTATGGACATTTCCGAAAGTTATTGAATAGCAATAATGTCAACGTACTCCCTTCGTATCAAGTGCTTGGCACATCAAAGGAGGAATGTTATCCGGAAAGTTGTATGATTACGATAACAGATACTACTGCATCGATTCAGTTGCAAACGATTTCGGATCTTACTGTCCGAAGGCTATTTTTGGTAGACGCAGTTGCAAATAACTTGATGGAAGATGATGCAGTTGCCGAAATGATTTGGAAGTACGGATGTGATGGAGCTTCCAGTCAATCCGAATATAAACAAATGTTTAAAACCGAAGGAAGTTCCGACGAAGCAGTATTTACGGTGTCTGCAGTTCCTCTGCAACTGCGAAAAACATCCGGAGACGTGCGGGTCATATGGAACAACGCGCTGCCATCTTCCATCAAGAATTGCAGACCTATTAAATTTGAATTTTGCAAAGAAACTCCCGCTAAAACGAGGAAAGAAGTTGATGCAATCGAAAAGCAGATCGCTGATTTACAACCAACGAGCGTTAACATCGGTGACAAAATCATTATGGTCTACCATGCTTTTTTCTGCACGATGATCGATGGTAAAGTCCATACGGTGCTTACCAATACGTCATCTAATGCAGTGTGCACGGTTTGCGGAGCAAAACCTAGCGAGATGAATGACCTTCAGAGGGTTGTATCTAAGCCGGTAAAGGAAGATGCGTGCAAGTACGGTCTGTCCACATTGCATATGTGGATACGTACCCTTGAATATGTTTTAAATATTGCGTATAGATTTCCAGTGAAGCAATGGGCTGTCAAGACCGAAGCGAACAAGCTACTGGTTGAGGAAAATAAACGTCGGATTCAAAAAGAAATCAAAGAAAAGTTGGCGATCGCGGTCAGCGTTCCAAAACAAGGGACGGGAACAACGAATGACGGGAATACAGCAAGAACGTTTTTCAAAAACTAAAAAACGGTACATGTCATCACGGGCATTGACGAAAATTTGCTCAAACGTTTGTACACCATCTTAAGGGTTATGGCATCCGGTCAAGACATCGATGCTGAAGCGTTCGGTAGATACACCCTCGATACCGCTCATCTCTGCATAGACTTGTACCCGTGGTATTACATGCCTGCCTCCGTTCACAAATTTTTAATCCATGGTGAAAGAATCATTAGATCTATGATTCTTCCCTTGGGTGTGTGGTCCGAAGAGGCTCAAGAAGCACGGAACAAGGTATTCAAAGATTGTCGAGGAAATCACACCAGGAAAGATTCGCAAGAGCATACGAATATAGACATGCTCCACAATTGGCTGTATTCGTCTGACCCTCTAGTGGTGAGCAAGCAAAGCACAAAAACGAAAGGCACACCGGAAATGGATGACGAATGCCGGAAACTATTAAAAACCGGCAATTGACAACATCAAATCATT
>NW_017275713.1:13415-17373 GCF_001594065.2 Cyphomyrmex costatus
TATATATATATATATATATATATAATGTTCTCTATGCTTCTTGATATAATAGATATACGCCGATCGCTCGAAAAAACATTTCGGTCCTTTGCCGCTTGATTCGGAAATTACGGCAACAGCGTATGAATGACGCAACAGCGAGTCGGCGAGAAGGATTATCTCTCTCTCTCTTAGATTCTCTCGCTGTCTCGTTCGCTCTCAGCGCGCCGAAGGCAAACAAGGACGAACGGTTAGAGAGACAAGGACAGCGCGATTGTCGGCGCGCTCCTGCTCCAAAGTCACACGTACACGAGCTTTGTTTGTGTGAGTGCAAACTGATGTGCCAGGCGGCCAACCGATGGCATTAGTAGCGATGTCGTAAACCGTCTATGGAATGGCATCCCTGGCGCGAGCCGCTTTCGGAACGGTATCTTATACCTAAGCCGCCAGTCCCGCTCGCAAAGTTCCGGCTACCCTCGCCATTCTCCGTCGATCGGCTTCTCGCGGGAGAAGTTTTCTGATCGACGGTCCCCGATAGTGGTCGAAATCTCCCGACGAGACTGGCGGTTATAACGGTGGCTGCTGTACCTGCGAATTCCCGACATATAGGCCTATGTGACATGGCCATTGTCTAGTGACGATGCCACTTAGGGGGGGCATCGTTACAACTGCAGCATGGATAGATTTAGCAGATTACAATTTGGTGTAAAATTATCTTTTATCAAGCTTAACAATGGTAGGTACTCAAAATTGGATTTGGGTTGGGGACACTTTTCATGTGCTTATTCGGCTAGACCTTTTTTTCATTTAAAATTTACTTTTTTTGTTTATAACTTGAAAACAAAAAAAAATTACAAATTTAAATACAAAAAAGATGCGATATGAAATTTTCTACAAGAATCAGTCGTTAAAATTGAAATTAGAGCAATGTCCAAAATTAGTTCTGCGGATAATACTTGTCCCGGGAAATCCACGCATAAGAGGATATAACAGGTACTTTTCCGATGAATAAAAGATCTCGTATGAAAAGTGGAAGGTTGACCAATCAAGTTCTCAGTGGAAAGTTTGACCAATCAAAATTCTCAGTTTTTTCCCAGTCAACGCCTTCTAAGAACTATCCCGTAGTATAAATACTCGTGAATTTAACATCTTGATTTTAAAGTGCTTCTCGTCAGTTCTCTTACAGTGTAAGAATAATATTTTAGTTAAGAAATTTTTTAAAATAATTTAACAGAGAGAGTTTATTATTGCTTATCAATTATACGGTCCTAAAAAGTTTCTAGTATTTGTAGAACCTGTCTGTTTTCTAATATACATATGTTTATTTAATCTTATAGTGCTCAATATTAAGAAATTTTTTATTCGAGGAATTTTTCTGTGCAACTACTGCGAAGAAACGAAAACGTTTTAATACGAGCATTCTCGTAAAAGGTAAGACAAAAAATTAAAAAATTTAAAAGATTAAAAGTTTTATAGAACATTAATAGATGTGATTTTTTGGATGTGATTTTATTCTCTTTTGAATATATCACGTAATTTTTGGTGTTTCGTCCCGGCTTCCACTACTGGACTCATCAGTAAAGTATTGTAGTGGAAGCCTACCTTAGACGCCTGGGAGAGTTATTCAATCGAGATTCTATATGAAGAGATATACGCGTGTAAGAGCACTTACGAGAATTTGCAAATATCAATAGATCTCTGATGGCGGGTCGACGTAAATATTCTTCGCAATATTTATATCGAAGTAAATATACGTAGTCCCCCTAAATTGCGCGCCGAACAATCGTCGGTCTTGAAATGTAACTCTAATAGTCTGAAAAGTCACCCCAAATATTTGATTAATTTTGTTAAAAAATGTAGTAATTTAATAGGGGGGGGGGGAGGGGAATTACATATATTACTTTAAAATAAATATTGCGAAGAATATTACTACGTCGACCCGCCATCAGAGGTCTATAGATATTCGCAAAAATTCTCACAAGTGCTTTGATACGCGTATATCTGTATATATAGAATCTCGATTTAATAACTTAAACAGGCGTCTAAGGTAGGCTTCCACTACAATGCCTTACTGATGAGTCCAGTAGTGGAAGTTGGGACGAAACGCCATAATTATGTGATATTCTTCGCAATATATATTAGATTATATAATTTAAAAAGGTTTTAACGGAATTATTGGTTCTTGCTCTTATCTCCTATATTAGTAATTTAATAATTTTAAAATATGTTAAATATGTGATTCTTTACTATCTAAATATTTTAGAAAGATGTATGTACAACAAATTTTGTGCATTTTCGATAGATTATTAGATCGACTATTGTTGCTAAAAACTATATTGCCATAAATCATTTAGAATTTAAAATTAACTTAAATAGTTCATCAAATAGTTATAAAATACTTTTAATTTTTATTTATGATTCTTTTTATTATTTATTTCGCACGAAATATTAGAGATCTGAGTTCTCCCGGCTGAGGTAATATTTTTCGCAATAAATTTATTTTCAATGCAAGAAATCTTCTTAAGAAAATGTCAATTGAACATCAAATTATTATTTATATTATATTTCTAGATCCCATTTACAATATTCATAATGAACGGTCTCAGAAAGTCGTCATGATTCTATCTTTATTTATTTCTATTGTATAAAACATTTATGATCTACATACCTTCTTACAATTAGTTATACCATTTTAATTACTTGACGATAAACAGTAACTGACATTCTTGTTTTACATGTCACAGAAGCTATAAATAGAAGAAAGAAATTATGAAGTGAGAGAGAGAAAGAGAGATAGAGAGAGAAGAAAGAGAAGAAAGAGAGAGAGTGTAAGATTAAAATTAAGATTTAAGATTAAAATTATGTTATAATATTTAAGATTGAAAAGGACTTCGAAACGTTGTTTATTAGATCTTGACAATGATTCATCGATAACTTTATAAACGGAAGAAATTATAATTTGTATTCTTAATTGCGAAAATAATTTATTCTTTTATTATTTTACTGAAGATGGCTTCATTTAGAGCCGAAACGCTAATTTATAATTTATATACAAATGTTTTACAATAAACGTCGCTAACCAAATCTAGCGTGTGGCTGTAGCTCTTTTTATAAACATTAATTTTTTATATCTAAGCCACTTATGATATATAATATATAAAAAAGCAATATAATATATAATAAGCAAGAACATACGTCAATATTAACACAAATGTCACAATCAGATCATTATTACGAACAATTTACAATATATCCTATGTATGAAAAAAAAAAATGAATCTGCAACTACACTTTATCAAATGGTTAAGGTTCAAGATATTCCATTAGATAACCGTAATAAGGATTTGGATGTAAAATGTTTTCCAGATGTGTATCCATACGGTATCAATGGACAGCACGTCCAATAGAAATATTCCAATAACTAATTTTGAATATATTAAATCTCTTAAAAAAACCTTTTTTTAAAAAAAGGAAAATACATACGCCAAGTGCATAAAAAAGATATTGAACTGCTTGATCAAAAACAGATATGAGATAAATATAATTAGCCAAGTGTATTCTTCATTACGCCAATCACATAAGACAGATCGAAAGTGGCTATAATTGTCAACTGGATTATAGTGAAGAAAAAATTTGGCGTGCCCGGGTCGCATTAATTGTAAACAGTATGCAGCGAAAACATTATTTCAACATAGTATTTGCATTATAAATTAAAATAACAGACATATGTATACAGATATAATATCATATATACGTATAACATAGTGATATAATTTGTGAGACATGAAAATATATTCACAAATAATAGATGTGATGTAAATTATGGATAAATATAATGTTTAGATATATATTTTAGAAACATTATAAATAACAACTTTTTATGTTCAGTAAGCAATTATTAACATCTTTTCTTTGTTGAATTATTGTTTTCGCATATATAGTGTATACTGCAGAATATTGCGATAGAACCAAGATTCTA
>NW_017275713.1:17868-39726 GCF_001594065.2 Cyphomyrmex costatus
CTCTCTCTCTCTCTCTCTCTCTCTCCCCTCCCCTCTTACCATTTCTTGCTCTTATGCTCTCAATTGTCTTTCCTACTTACTACTGATTCTCTCTCATTCCTTCTCTCTCTATCTCTCGTCATTCGTTATCATCCTCTGTCGTTGTCGTTGTCTAGCGTCGGCGTCATTGTCGTCGTCGTCTGACATCGACGTCGTTGTCGTCCCTCACCATCGCTCAACCAGAGCAGTTCACTGACAACTCTCAACCAAATCGGTCGTTTTTTTAAATCCGAAGTTATTCGCAAGTGACAAGTTCCTACAAAATCCTTCTCGTTATTCCAAAGTAGTCTAATTAGCTTGTAATCCACTTTCCTAATCACTCAATTTAATCTTAGTTAACCCTATTAGACGATAGCGTCAGTAATCATTTTAGATCATTTATTGTTAACACTAGTTTTATCCTTTTCGTGAATGATAAATAATTCGCGCTAGCAATAATCAATAAATAACTTTTACGTCACACAGGCATGGTATTGGCACTTTTATTGCCTTGTAGAGAGGGGCTAAAGTAGTCCATTATATACCATGACCCACTACAGCGGGCAATAATGAACTCATTATTCCCCTAGAGTATTAATGAGTTGATTATTACTCAGCGGAGAGGGCAATAATGACTCATTATTTCCCTAGGGTAATAATGAATCATTATTACCCTGTAGAGAGGGCAATAATGACTCATTATTCCCCTAGGGTAATAATGATTCATTATTACCCGGTTAAGCGGACAATAAGAAAGCATCCCCGCAACATGATGTTGTTGGCTATTCAGAGTGATATTCCACCTGGCTGGACTTCCGGTCCGCCGCGCCGGCGACGGAACGCATGTGAAGATGGTCGCACGCATAAGTACATACATCGTCGTGTGTCGAAGACGGCTAAGGGTCCTGTCCTATGGGGCGGTTTTGCGGTCGGCGGTTCGGAAATCGACCAATAAGGAACGAAAATTTACGACTCGGGAAGAACGAATCGTTCCTTATTGGTCGATTTCCGAACCGCCGACCGCAAAACCGCCACTCCAGCCTAACCGACGAGACATTCGACTATGCGTATACATAGCGCCAATCAATCACAATACACTCGTCGTGCAGAGTCTGACGAGCTGTTCGTTCCGTTCGTGCTGTTTGGCAACGTCGCAACTCTCGACTTTTCCGGTAGCACGAACGGAATGAACCAACACGCGTCAGACCCGGCACGACGAGTCTATTGCCATTGGCTGACGCTCTGCATGTTTTAGTCGAATGGTTGTTCGGTGAGACATCTCTATATATCTATATATATTAACGGTTCTGTGATTGGTTCTTGTTATAACAAAAACTTACTGAATACTGAACAAGAAAGGAACGGATCCTAAATCAGCACAATTCGATCAAATTCAGCAAAATAATATCGCCTATGTATTTAGTTCTCGTTCAGTGATCTACTATAACGACACTGCATTTGTTTACGTTTTGAAAAGCCTGTGATATCGCAAAGAATATTAGTTTTTACTTTTGTTAGCAAACTCCGGCAGCCAAAATGTTTGAGGAGGACGAATTACCGTCTGAAATTTGCGAAGCCGCTACAGGAGCCGAAAACCTGTTAATACCTCAAAAATCTAGAAAATTGTACGAAAATACATACAATTTGTTCAACAACTGGAAAGCTTCGAAAAATACAGATTCTTCGTCTGAAACTGTGCTGCTAGCTTATTTCTTTCAACTTTCTAAGAAATACAAACCATCATCGTTATGGTCTACATATTCGATGTTAAAAAGTGTAATAAGTACACGCGAGAAAATTGACATCAATCAATTCCATCAACTGACTAAATTTTTAAAAAGTTGTTCAAAGGGCTTTCAGGCCAAAAAGTCACAAGTTTTCCAACCTGAGGATATGCAGAAATTTTTATCCGAAGCTTCAGATCACGAATATCTTGCAGCAAAAGTAAGTTTTCAAAACATAACCTATAACTTAAGTATTAGAAACTATTTACAATATTTACATTATTTATACTTTAAATATTTACAATATTTACAATAAAATATATTCAATAATTACAAATATATACAATCAAATAAAAATTAACATTATTAGTAACAAATTAAAATTAATTAACATCATATATATACATACAGGTTATCATGATTTTTGGCGTGTGTGGTGCCTGTCGAGGAGACGAATTAATAAAAATCCGTACTCAAGATATATCTGCACACGGTAATATTTTCCGTGTAATGCTCCCAGACACAAAAACAGGCAATCCTCGCTTTTTTACAATCGGCCCTGAATTTTATGACATTATTCAAAAATATCAAAAATTGCGCCCTGAGAAAACCGACAGTAATAGGTTCTTTGTCAATTTCCAGAAAGGAAAATGCACAAACCAAGTAATTGGAAAAAACAAAATTGCAGCTACGCCTAGAGAAATTGCGTTATTTCTAAATCTGCCAAATCCTGACTTATATACGGGACACAATTTTCGTCGAACCTCGACTACAATCCTTGCAGATTCCGGAGCAAATATTACAACACTGAAACGTTACGGAGGTTGGAAGTCCGATGCAGTCGCAGAGGGATATATACAAGAATCGTTACAGAATAAAACAAAAATTGGAAACGTGATAGCATCTGCAATAAAATACGTGAATAATGATAGTTGTAATACTTCTGAATCGACACTAGTAAGACAACAAAATTATAGTGCTAACGTATCATCAATAACAGTGCAACAAAGTTATGGTGCTTCAGAATTATTACAATAATCAACGCAGCAAAATTGTGATACGTCAGAACCACCACCACGAAAGCAAAAAAAACTTGACACGGCTCCTGAAGCATATACGTCAAATGATAACTACTCGCATAGTAATAAAGTATTAAATTTTGAAAACTGTACTGTTACGTTAAACATCAATTAATGTCACATTTTAATTACATGAAAATGGTTACATTATATTTAAAAATAATCGTTTATTTTGATCATTATACATATATGACGACATCAAATATTTCAAAGATATTGTTATGCGTAAGTGAGTCAATAATTTTTTTTTACTATCGACTATTAAGAGAGTAATTTAAATTGAAACTGTTGAGAGACTCTATGACTGAAAGACTGTTAAAACACGATTGCTAAAGTGTAATATATTCTTATATCCTGCAAGCAGGATGTAAATTATCTGTAATATGTAAAACTATGTAGTACTATAAAAGTTGAAACGCAATAATATTATTATAACATTATATTAGTTTATGCTATAAGCTTTGTACCTTTGTACAATAAACAAAGAAAACATTGGTGTTTACATAAGATATAAATTGAATAAAATATTCTAATTCCTTAGGTTACTAACCTACCCTATACATGTATATTCTATTACTAACCTAACCTATAAAGATATATTCGAAGTCTAAGGGCAGAAAATAATATTTTTGTAAATAAATTATATTATAATAAACATTTCATTCTGAATAATAGCCACTAGTTCCTTATTGGAAGGGAGGCGGGTTTGGTTAGGTTACGACCGTCCACCATACAACCCCTTACGACCGGTTTACGCCAGCTTACGATCTGTTCACAACCGGTTACGACCACCTTACGACGGTTACACAGTTTTTGTATGTGTATGACAAAAAATATCATACTTGTCTACTTTATTTGTTATCGAATTGATATAGCAGTCGTATGGTGATCGGGGGGCTACGCTCCCCCGGCCCCCCCTCCCCCGCCTTCTTTACCGACTTCCCCTCCCAATCGTTTCGACACTCATTTAATTCTCTATCTTTCTATAAAGAATTTGAGTGCATTTCTACATCGGTAAAGTAGAGCCCATTGTAGAGCCCATTATGTTTTGTAAGTATGAATGCCTTATTAATGCCTTTGTGACATAAAATATCGTATACGCCTTGGGAGATATGTCATTATTCCCCTTCTGCGATGTTTGCATTACTCGCAACAGTCTCGGGCGCGCTGCGCGCGCCCTCGACTGCAGCTCGTTCTGCACACATCGCCCCGGGGAATAATGACACGCTTATCTCCCTTGCAGTATAATATACTATTATAACTCACTTGTAACAGTAATTTGCACAATTATATATAGTGGTTAATTAAACGATCATTGTGTCAAAGTCATTATTCTCACGTCCATACTCCTGTTCATCGTCGTCGTATTCTTTCACGTACGGAATAAATTCGCCGATACCACGTTGAATGTCTTCCGAACTATCGCCGCAGCCAACAACTAGAAGGGAAGTCAAACGATCGGAACACCGGAGATGCAGCGAAAAAGGGTTACAGCACCCATTCATCACAGTAGGTGGTCCACCGGACGCAACACAAAGGGCGCAGCGTGGGGTCTTCCTGCAGGTTGCATTGGCGTCGTTCACAATAGCAGGCATCCTGATTACTGCAAGGGTAAGATTATTTGACGGCCTCACCTGACACGGTAGCACTAAAACGCCACATGGGGTCCTTCCTCGTTACGCGCTAATTTCAATCGTAGCCCGCTTGTAAATTCGTCATTCATACAGCTGAGACACGTCCACTGCTCGGGACGCGTAGCCAAAACTGAATAGAAATTCTTTAGCTTTGCAGCACAATAGACTCACATGTGTCCGCCGTTCAGAAAGCAATCTCGTAATAATATCGAGCCATACTAATAACTTACCTTACCAGGCTTGGCTTGACACCGTGCGTTGTTGTATGTCGTGGTTCTACCGGCATAGGTCGAATAATTGGAGTATATGTAGTCTGTGCTACCTCGACAAGTCTCCATACGATCAAGATTCTTACACCAGTATATCGCGGCATCACATTCAGATTGAAGGCATCGGTAACTTTGATTGATGCGCACTTTGTAATCGAGGGTTTATACGCAGTTATTCCATAGATACCTGCAAATGTTGCCCATTCATACTATACGAATTCGTGCAATATCTCATACATTCGGGAGATACTCCATATGATAGCGACGAACCAACTATTCTTGCTATTTCTCAGATACGACATTAAGGCGTATTCACGTGCAAATACAAACTCTTGCTTCGCGTAGAAAGTCGAAACCCACGTGCAACAGTACAGGCATATGACTTTCTATGCGAAAACACTTCCATGATTGAGCTTGTCGGTGATCGTGGGAGTTACATCGATGGTCGCATACCGATAGTTCGATGCTTTCACGCGTTATACTCTGACACGAGACGTGATAGTAAGTCGATCCATTTATAATTTCCATTGTGCGTAAATTGTTTCCACATGTCGTTTTTCAACGTGCGATTGAACCGTTCGACGACCGACGCCTTCATTACGGAATACGTTGAATACGTCGAATAATAATGGTTTATGTTGTGCTCCTTCAAGAGTTTTTGTACGTTTGCGTTGTAAAATTCTTTTCCCATATCGGTTTGCAAGTTTTTCGGACATCTTCAATTATCTCGAATTATTTTTGCGATCGCTATAGCCATCTCATTTCCACTCTTGATTTTGAATGGTAAGGTCCATGCGTGCTTACTCAGCACATCGATCACGGTGAGAATGTAGTGATATCCTTTGTTGAATCGTGTGTAAGGGCGCATCTCGACCACATCAGCCTATCACAGGTCATCATATCCGTAAACTATAACACGTCTGTGTGGAAAATTTTTTCTCGCTGGAGCGTGCAATTCTTCTACCAATCGCCACTTTTCAAGATTTTTCTTTTCAGACATTTCTTTGTATTTTTATTTTATTCTTTGTATAATGCGTAAAAACTTACAAAGATCTTACGCAAACGTTGTTGATCGATACTTCAGTGTTGACTAAAATATGACTGCATACCTCATTTCAATTTATAATAAGCCCAGCTTCACGAAGTTCCTCGATAATGAACAAAATTTCGTTATCGTGAGCGTTGTGACCCGCTTGACGTGAGGCCTCGAGCAATCGGAGGCGATTCATGAGCTCGTTAAGATCGTCCCAATGAACATAATCGATTTTATTGTCGTTTAGTGTCATGGCGAGTGGTATCACACCCTTTTCAACTCTTTTACCTGACTTGTCGTTTAGGTATCTGGTGCATGATATATCTGTTCCAACTTGTATTTTACCTGATACTATGGGTGCTATTATATTCTTATATTTGTACCCTTTGTTATCCAATATTGGATTATCCGCATTATGGCTGTGTCTATGAGCATTTGTTGCCAACAATATACTTTTATACGCTAGTTTGTCATTCTCTGTGTAAATAGCGTCATCGGGAATTCTTTTGAAAATTAATTTGTACAACCCAGGTGTACCTATGTACTTTACTCCATCTATGATCACAAAGTCATTCATATCGACGTACTTGTCGCCGAGCATCGTGCTGTTCTCGTAACTTTATTTATAATTTCATCTTTAGAGCGTCAAATAATTCGTTCAATGGGTTGAGACGCAAGGTAGGTACTTGGACTTCGATTTCTTCATCCAATGAGCTGATAACTTTCAAGTACGCCTTCCCGACGATATTTTCTACGATAGTATCCCCTAGGTAGAGTCCATGGGCTATCTTTATTCTTGGAATATATCCTATTTTTATTTCTGGATTTTCTATCCTAACGTAAAACGATGATTCAGAGTGTTGATACGCGATAATGGTTTCTGGTGAATGAGGAAGGGCACCTTCATTCCTGATGCGTCTAAGTATCCCTTCGCATAATCTATCTTTGAAAAGGTGTGTTAAAAAAAATCGTTGCCTAATATGTCAGACTGTAAAATTGAAAAAACATTACATACAGCGTGAAAAGTTACAAGTTTCCCGAAAAGTGATAGGGTTATCCCCAAGGGAATAAACGGGATATTCGTTTACGCCGTTTAGTTTTAAAATATTATCATAATTGATAAGATTATTTTTAGGTATAAAAGTTTTTTTAATTATGTTAGGTCCTGATCCGGTATCTAACATGAGGGTTGTGTCTATCGATGACCCGAAAAAATTGGCTTTAACTGTAGGCACGCGACTGTGCTTACTAAGAGTTACTGTTACGAGCTGTATGTCTAACATGCGTCTGTTTACTGATCCTTCTGAGATGTAGACGGGTGTGAGATCCGTTCGGTCCCCTGCTGCACACCCGCCTGCGAGGGTCCACCGGAGTTTCCCTGTTGGGCAACTTTCCTTCGATTATTACTCGTATCTCGTAATTGGTATGCTTCGAGGAAGTGACCCGGCTCTTTGCAATATCGACAAAATACACTGTTTTTGGAATTATACTGTTGGTTTGTTTTTGACCGGCAGTCTTTAGCAACATGCCCTGAATTATTGCAAAGTTGACAGACTTGTGAATTATTATTAGGTGAGCGTTCGGCGTTTTGTCTTTTCCAACAATTGTTAGCGATGTAACCGGTTTTGTCGCATCATTGGCAAACGACGGTGCTTTTATTTAATTGAAAATTAATATTGCTATTAGATATCGACACATTTTAGCATTATGTCCCGGTTTTGAACATAAGTGGCAATGAATAGTGCTAGATTGTAATATATTTATGGATCGTGTGGGGCGAGGATCAAGCAACCGACACTTATCTGCACCGTGTCCGCGTTTTTTTTACAAATTTGACACACTAGAATTTTGGTGCCCCAATTAGGTTTTGATTACGCGAACGAAGTTAATTTTTTACAATTTATAGCGCTATGCCCTTCTTTATGGCATACCTGACAACTTTCTCTTAAATTTTTTGCTTGATCTTTTAAAGTGTTTTAACCCGGTCTGTTCGTCTGTCCCTGTCGTAAATCAGTCATCTGTTGCAGCTCTCTTTCAATTCTTAACGCGTCGGCTACTGTTTCTGGTATGCTCAAGTCCCTCGTTATTCTCTGTTCGATTTCGGGTTTCAATCCTCTAATAAAACACCTGTACATGTTTTTGTCTAAAGAAACCTTAAAGCCCTTGTCTACAATACTGTTTACCGGATTTCTATTATAGATGCTTCTAATATTTGCTTCCCCAAAGTTTTTACTCTGTTCGCGTATGTAACTACGTCTTCTTCGTTCTTTTGATCAATACAACCGAGTTCCCCTTGCAATTGATATATGTTTTTAGATGGACCATAAATTTGTTTTAAGTAACTAGTCAAATGGTTTATACTATTGAAATCTTGATCTTGTATTATTATGCGTATAATAGTCGTGCGCGACACAAAATAAATAATGGACGGACAACGCACATGCACATGCACATAATAAGTCAAAAGTAGACTGGTATCTTTATGCAGTGTACCGATAGCTGTTTGATATCTGTTTGTAGCAGTTCAATAGCTGTTTGATAGCTATTTACAGTGTATCGATAACTGTTCAATAGCCGTTCTCATAGCAGTTCAATAGCTGTTTACAGTGTACTGATAGCTGTTCAATAGATGTTTAATATACGTATAATTGCGCTTCAAATGCTGCAATGGATAAAAATGCTGAAGTTTCTTCATGGAATCGTTTGAGCGCGATGTGTTCTGTAACGTCCGCCGAAATTCACGTGTAAGCAGTGAACATCACTAATACGACGCTGCTTCGTCGTCATAGCAACGCGAGCAGTGTTCTTGTCACGCGTCAAAGACGCAAAATCACGCGATACTTCGAATATAACGATATATCAAATGCGCCTGCACTATTTGAATCGCATAAATGCGGCGAAATTATAATGAAAACGTGCAGTGATGCACTTGTAAGATGAATTTTATCAAAACCTACAGAAACACTATTTATCCAATTCGAGACAAAGGAGCGATACATATTCACAAATCTATGTTTAAAAACAGCGATGCAAGTCTGTGCATAGGCGGCGAATTTCGCGCGTGCTAAGGATGCTGTTCAGGAGCGGCACATGCGGAGGCCCCCTAGCAATTAACAAATTTTACTAACTCCTTTTTCCTTTTGCATAATTTATGCAAAAGCAAAATTATAGAATGTTCTAGAACCTAAATTCAATAGTTAAAGTGCTAACGGATTTAGTTGCTAAGCGAGCCTCTGCATCCCTCAGCCTACTAAAATGTATATAAACGGCGGTTCCTGGAAGGAAAACGTGGTAAACGCATTGCATAGTCATATTCACATTAGTATTCGTCGGACCTATCAGAAATCATATACTGTGAAGTAATCAATGTATTCCATAGTATATGATTTCTGATAGATTGAAATTCTTATTCTCTGTTTCCTGTTCCTGTTCCTTTTATTCTGCGCAGCTCTTACAATAGTGATAATGTTTTAATTTATTTTTATGGATATTATTGTTGTGTAGAAATTATTGTGTGTTGCAGCTTTTTTATATTTTTTATATTTAACGATTTCTTTTACAGAACGATATAAAGCTACCATTAATAGGGTAAAGTGGGGTGTTGTGTACCATGGGGTATCGTGTGCCACTTAGTTTACCGCCATGTTTGATTAGTATGACGTCATCCACGTAATGTCAGGTTACTTTATAGACCTATTCTCACTTTTCATGAGCATCCGACGCTTGTGCACGCGTCCCACAAGTTTTACGAATTGTTCTCGTTTCGTTGTGCTCCGAAAAGTTTTGTAGACGGTTTTTCTTCACGCAATTTTGCAGGCAAGTGAAGTGACGGGTAAATCTTCACATATTTAAAAGCATCTATGGACTATTGTCTTTAAAATTGTTAAAGTGATTTTGTTTAAATGTAGCATGTGACGAAGTTATGGTGGCTATTTCGAAATGTAGCATATGGGGTGTTGTGTACTCCATTTTCGACATTTTACCATGTGTCATACATTTCAGCCGCATTCTTTGCATTTTTCATACAAATGTAAAGTAATTGCAGTAATTTTTAAGTGGAACGTCATTACTATTTTGTAATTTTCGTTTCTTTTTCACAGGATTTTCTTAGTCACCATGCCTCGCAATACTTACAAAAGTACGCCGAAGCTCAAGACCAATATTACTGACTTACTTGCTGCGATAAAAGAAATTGCAATTGAAAATAAATCTATCCGTTCAGTGAACAAATCATATAATATCTCTAGAATAAAATTGTCCCGGTATATAGAAAAAATGAAGGTGGCAAATTTGGATATAGAAATTGAGTCAGATAAAAAATTAGTCGATTTTCTTACAAAGCAAAGTAGCAAAACTGGCGGCAAAACGGTAAGTTCTTTTATTTCGCTTCGTTTTTTTCAACAGTTTGCAACTAATAACTTTTTTCCTAGATTTTCACCGCAGAACAAGAGCATGAGCTCATGAAATATCTCTTCAAGCCTTGTAACCTTTATTACGAATTGAGCATCGCCGAATTGAAAATTTTCGCTTATCAATACGCGAAAACGATGGGCATCATTGTATATCCTTCGTCATGGAATGATAATAGCAGAGCATCAACCGACTGGTATTATGCATTTATGCATCGGCATAAAAAATTGTCCCTGAGAGCACCAGAACAGATTAGTGCAAATCGTGCAAAGGCTTTTGCGAAAGAAAATGTGGATGCGTTCTTTACGCTCCTAAGCAATGTTTTGGATGAAACCCACTTTGAACCACATCGAATATGGAATATGGACGAGACCGGCTGCCCAACTATGCCAACCAAGACAACAAAAGTTATCGCAGAGAAAGGTGCAAGAAGAGTTGGGACCAAAACATCCGCCGAAAGAGGAACAACAATCACCATGGCACTGGCCATAAATGCGACCGGACAATCTATTCCACTGTTCTACATTTTCCCACGAAAAAACATACAAAGAGTGTTTATGGATAATGCTTCTCCAGGGTCCATAGGCGTTGCCACAGAATCTGGCTGGATGACAGCAATCGAATTCGTAAAATATATGGGACATTTCATTAAACATACCAACGCCTCGAAAGAGTCACTGATTTTATTGGCTTTGGATAATCACACATCGCACTTAAGTATTGAGGTCATCGATATGGCAATCGAGCATGGTATCACAATGATTTCTTTCCCACCCCACTGTTCACATCGCATGCAACCATTAGATGTCGACGTTTTTAGCCCATTCAAAAAGATGTTTTATGCCCAGTGCACAGCTTGGATGAAAAATCATATCGGTCGTGTTTTGGAGTTGCACCATATTGCGCTCATTGCAGATAAATGCCTCGATTTGACTGTAACGCTACGTAATATCAAAAAGGCGTTTCAAGATACAGGTATTTACTCATACGATCCTAATAGATTCACGCCCGAAGATTTCATAGCATCTGAGTTAAGCGGCGAAAACCTATGCTCAGATAGTGATGATGATACTGACCATAATGAACGTGTCATTGTAATGTCCGATGACGTTGTCAATATAGCTGCACATGAAGAAATAACAACATCACCTTCGGAAATTGACAGCACATCAGCAGGCTCATCTCATGCATCAATACGCAGTACATTGGAAGAATTTGGTTCTTTAAAGTTTGATCCTGCACCCAAAAAATCTAAACGCGGTAGAAAGCCGATGAAAAGCACCATATTAACTTCGCCCGAGAATATGCAAATAATCCACGACAAAGCTGATAGAAAGAGAAAATGGCTGAATTTATCAACTTTTAAATAGTCTTAATTTAGTTTTATTGTTTAAATTATATTATAAATATGTTTTTATTTTCTACGTACCCTACGAAGGAAAATATATCGATGTGAAGTTGAAATGTCGAAAATTTTGACATCGGAAATGTTGTCCGTTTCACGTTTTAAACGACAGACGGCGTTTGTCGGAAATGTTGTCTGTTTCACGTTTTAAACGACAGACGGCGCTTGCTAGCATATTTTATTTTATATCGATTAGCTGTCAACGTACTCGATTATTAGCTGTCAACGTAATGACATTAGATAGATAAAAATCAGCGATGGCAAAGGAGGATTTTTGTATCCTGTTAAAGCAGTCAATGTCTTGAAAGCTCACGGAAAAAGTGTTCGAGAGTCGATTTTGATTCTAGGCTGTGCTTTGAACTATACTGTCGCCTCTCAAGCAATGCCGAAGAGGATAACGAACGCGAAAATCGCATGCTAAAGCTACAGGTACGCAATTTCTAACTTCGCTAACCAACATGGAAGGAGAGGAGAGCTTTGATGCCAATTTTATATCTCAACAAAATTATCTTTTTAAAATAAAGTATATGTTATATATATGGCAAGAAAATATATTCCTCCACAATTTGGCGTAATTTAAAAAGATTTCATTTCATTTTTGTTTCATTTCATTTTTTCATTTCATTTTTGCATACTTGACGCCTTTTTTTCCTTTTTTTAAAAAGGTAATTTTGTTGAGATATCACGCATTTTGTAATGTTAAATATTTCTTATAAATTTATATATAAAATATAAAAAGAAAAAATAAAAAAAAGAAAAAACCTCCTGCGACGACACTCTTGCTTTCCAAGTCTTCTCTTGACAACGCATAACGCGTCATGTATGGAACATTCCATTTCGTCACAGTAATAATCGTTTATGTAAAATAATAAAGCTCACTGTGCGTGCCTTTAGCCTTAAAATAAAAAAGAAGCAATATTTAAATATTAAATCTTATAGGACCGTGAAACACAACCAATAAAATGCCTTTAATGATCGAGCTGTATCTTAGGTGCTAATTATAATTCCGTGAAAATTTATATAAAACTAGCATCAAAACTCTCCTCTCCTTCCACGTTGGTTAGCGAAGTTAGAAATTGCGCACTTGTAGCTTTAACATGCGATTTTCGCGTTCGTTATCCTCTTCGGCATTGCTTAAGAGGCAACAGTACAGTTCAAAGCATAGCCTAGAACCAAAATCGACTCTCGAACATTTTTTCCGTGAGCTTTCAAGACATCGACTGCTTTAACAGGATACAAAAATCCTCCTTTGCCATTGTTGTTTTTTATCTATCTAATGTCATTACGTTGACAGCTAATAATCGATTACGTTGACAGCTAATCAATATAAAATAAAATATGCTAGCAAGCGCCGTCTGTCGTTTAAAACGTGAAACGGACAACATTTCCGATGTCAAAATTTTCGACATTTCAATTTCACATCGAGATATCTTCCTTCGTAGGGTACGTAGAAAATAAAAACGTACCTATTTATAATACAATATAATTTAAACAATAAAACTAAATTAAGACTATTTAAAAGTTGATAAATTCAGCCATTTATTGTGAGATCCGATAATCTCGGGTACACGAAACTCATCGACTCGCGTAAAGATACACGGTGCGGTCTCGCGCTTCGCGTTTACTTGGCGCGAGACACTACCGTGTTTCTTGATAAATTCTCACGGAATTATAATTAGCACCTAAGATACAGCTCGATCATTAAAGGCACTTTATTGTGTTTCTCACGGTCCTATAAGATTTAATATTTAAATATTGTTTCTTTTTTATTTTAAGGCTAAAGGCACGCACAGTGAGCTCTATTATTTTACGCAAACGATTATTACTATGACGAAATGGAATGTTCCATACATGACGCGTTATGCGTTGTCAAGAGAGACTTGGAAAGCAAGAGTGTCGTCGCAGGAGGAGGTTTTTTCTTTTTTCTATTTTTTTCTTTTTATATTTAAGGGGAATGACAGTATTGAAATATTTTAGATTTAGATATGCCTGACTATCATAAAGTGTTACTATTTGTAATCGTAGGTAATACTTTTACAGATTTTGAATTTATTGCAAGAAGGTGGAGCTGAGAGGTCTAATTATTTTAGTGATTTTGTTACACATTTGATAGTAGGCAATGAAGCATTAGAAAATGATATTTCTGCAGCGAAGGATCTATATGAGATACCAGCAGTCGAGTTCAATCCTACCTGCCTCCACTCGCGATTTTTTGCGTGTAAGAAGCTGAAAATGGCTTTATCTGGTGCCTTAAGAGATCTATGATCATTAACACCGATCCGGCGTTAAACCATAAATCCTCTGTACAATGGATCATATTTAATGATTCCTAGTCGTCCAGATTGAGGGTTAAATCGTCAGGTTGGTTCTAATACCAAAAAGCCTGTCCTAATAAATGTATTAGGAACGGGAAAACGGCCGCTAGCTGTATAAGACCCTGTTATACATACACATATATATATATATATATATATATATATATATAAGAGCCATTTGAATCAACTGATCGATTAGGTTAATCGGTTTTGGCTTGAATATTGCGTAACAGTATTTGAACATCATTATTTACTACTACAAAAGAATTCCTGTTCCCTGGTTGTCCATTCAGTCATATTCCCAAAAAGTTGCACTACGAACTAATGGAGATGTTATATGTAAAAATGATGACTATATACATGAAAAATTAGTAATGCGCCATCCATCCCTCTCATATGTTTGTGGAGCGTACGCTGCTTTTATTCTCTTTCCAAACATACGGAATCTACAGCTTTAATGCCGGTTCGAACGGTGGATTTTTCGAGAGGTGTTCTGTAGACAAGAATACTCTTAGGAAGTTGCCGGCCTTTTCCGAGAGGAGACACAAGCGTAATATTTTGGTTCCTACCGAAGATCAAACCCAGGATTTTTGGGATGATAGACTAGTGCCTTATCTGCCACGCTCGCGTTCTATTATGATGAAAAAATGGCCCCATTTGGCGAAAAAAGTGTTGTTTCACCACGACAATTCACCGGCTCTCTTTTCCGCAGTCGCTACAGCCAAATTGGTCGAATTGCGCTATGAATTGCAATGTGGCAATGCATTTTTTGTAGCAATGCCAATAAAACCCGCGTCCCCGTTAATTATATTATTGTTATAATAATGTAATAATGAAATTTTTAAATACAATTTTTATTTACAATTTAGTTAGTGAACTCATAACGAATTTTATGTAAATCTGAAAAGTATGTATCTCCAAAAAAACGCAGTGTTTATTGCACGTGTCATAAAGAAGTTGCAACAGTAATATTAAATAATTTATAAAAAATCAAAGATTTTCGAAAGAAATAAATTAGAAAGCTAAGACGGAGAGATTACTGCAATGGTAGGTTGAAAAAGAAACATGTGCGAAAGAGAAATTAAGAAGGATCCTTTAAATGTTTAGATAAATTAATTTTTAGCATTAAATTTATAATTGACAAGAAAACGAGTCCAAGATTAATTATTTGTGTCATAACACTTTTTATATATTTATAACTTATATATTTTGAGATAACAGATTCTTGAAATTGCATATCATTTCTTATTTTTAATATAATTATAATTACGCCGATACAATATATTTAATATACTTTCACATATCTACTAACTTATTATTAGTAGACGTTTTTATCACATCATATACATATGCTGCATAACAGTTTCATTTGTCAAGTGATACTGCATCTGCTACCTTCTTCTACGCTTATTTTACTTATTTAAAAGAAGGGATAGAATGTTTACGATTAAACATTACAATTCTTACATTTAATATTCAATCCAATAGCCATCCTTCTCAATCACACGTTACAAACGACTGTTCATAGAGTTCACCTGATTGTGAAAAATTTGTGGCCTCTCCCGAAGACTGTTCCAAGTTGTGTGTACATGATCGACTAAGGCCTGTCGGGTTCTGACTTGGCTTGATCGCCACTCCCTAATCATAACGGCCCACACATTTTCGAGTGGATTTAAATCCGAGGACTTAGCAGGACCTAGCCAATCTACTTTAAAAATATCAGGACGATTGGCAAACCAGTTTCGTGTTACATGCGCTGTGTGAACGGAGCTATTATCTTGCATAAAAATAATCTGAGGGAGCTCGGCTTCTGGGAAAAGTGCTCTTGCAGAAGGTACTGTCGGGTTAAGAGGCGGGAAAAGGTGATTCACGATAAGACTACTCACTGACTCGAGGATTAGATGTATAAAAGAAACTTTATTACAAGCGTCCTTCTTGCTGGCTAACGCCATTACATTCAAAAAACTTACTGTTCAACAGCGCCACCGCGCCGCATCAACTAACTCTACACTAGCGCTCGGAAGCGTTAAAAGAAACAAACGTAAATCTGACATCCTCCCACCTTGAGTTGTTATCTTCAACTCAATCAACAAAATATAAAAAATTTTTTTTTTTTAGACATAGTTCATAAGCGGAAAAATTATGTAAAGTAAATTATAATATAAAATAATAATAAAACAAATAGCGTAGTATTTAACATTACTCGACTACAAGAATCTCTTTGGTTTTTTAATGTTGCGCCCAGATCTCGTTACAACAGGTGATTCTACGGGACTATGACGCGAAGCTTCCGAAATACTATCAATAGAATTACAAGCAGCATCTGATTTTTCATTAATAAGATTTCGCTCCGCGCTTTTATTTTTATCGGATGTTAATTCCAACGGGTAAACCTTTTGCACAGGTCTTATCAACTCTCCAGAAGCAGTAACTAAACGAACTACTCGCACTTCATTATCCCTGCCGAAAATAACATCTTTGACTCGCGCTAAGGGCCATTCAATACGTTTCTTGTTTTCATCCTCTACTAAAACAATATCACCCACACGGAAAGGGCGAAACAGGAAAGGCTACTTTCGTAGACAGCACTGGTTACTGTCTATGAAAAAACGACCGCTAAAACAGTAACCAGTCCCTTTTACGCAGGACTCTGTCCTGTCTAGAAAATGATGCGTCGTGTTTACGCAGCAAGCAGTGCTGTCTAAAGCATGAACGTAACAAAAAGTACCTAGTCATGCGTGCGCAGTACTCTCTACTGTCTAAACAGTTACTGTTCCTGCCTTAGACACCATCTTGTCGTGCGCGTATACAGACACGTATACAGACATGTATACAGACACGGCGACATTCCCGGCCTGTCCCGTTCATACACGATAGAGTACTGCACGCGCACGACAAGATGGTGTCTAAGGCAGGAACAGTAACTGTTTAGACAGTAGAGAGTACTGCGCACGCATGACTAGGTACTATCACAAATGACATCTTGATCGAGAGCTTTAAAATTGCAAGCATATTTTCCATCCAGGCTACTCAATTGAACAATGTAACGTCGATGCCTCTGTGAATCCGATTTTATGCCACCAAAGAGTGAATGGGTTATTAATTGTTCACCAACCGGTTCATAACCCATCATCTCAGCTGTCTGTTTCAGAATGTACGATCTTTGCGAACCAGTATCAATAATAGCACGTACAATGTGTTCGGCGTCACTGTTTCGCAGTTTAACGCGTAATGTCTGTAAAAAAACTTGTGGATTTTCGGAGATACTTGCCAAGTTACTCTCTTCCGTGGATTCCTTATTATGCTCAGCTTCCTTCGCGACAGTTTCCTTGCGAGTGACCTCTGTGCACATCAAAATTACGTGCCTTTTACCACACCATGCACATTTGATATTGACACGACATTTCTTACACGAATGTCCGATTTTCAGGCAATTAAAACAGGCATTTTTCTCCTTGAGTACTTCCCGTCGGTCTTCTATATTCATTCTTCGTGCCTTCTCACAATTAGCACTCTCATGTTGAGCACCACAAAATATGCATGTAACGTTTTTGTTTGCTCCCGTCGTAAGTAGACTCGCGGCACTTGGAATGTCTTTATCGTTATTAGCGCGTACTTTTGATTTTTTGCCTTTATCATTCTCGGATTTTAGACCAAAACCTCTGACAGCCATCGAAATTCTTTCTTCGTTCTCCACTCGAAGAAACTCAATCAGGAGAGTCAATCTATCCTTCGGAACATCGGTAATATGCGATCCAGAACTACTTTGCTGCCATGCGCGCAACAAATCCTCTGGTAAAGAAGATTCCACCAGAGGGAACAACATGGCCGCGCACTTATCGGTCGTAACGTCGAGCGTCTCGAGCGTCCTCAGATGTGACTCGATCCTATCATATAACGTTGATAATTGTGTCTTCTCATTAGGCTTCATGGCTTTATGAAGCACGAGCTTCAGCATTTCTCGTACATAAACTTCTACTTGTAATTCCTCACGACCAAAACGATTTTTTAGACTCAAAATTACCTTGTCATAGTTCTCTCCAGTCGGTGGAAAACCGGCATCAAATCGTACGCTCGTGATTTTGGAGCCATTGCTTGGATTAAGTATTGGAACTTATCCTCATTCGCGATATGAATGTCCTCATGAATCTTCTTAAACTGACTCCAAAACTGTAACCACTCTTTCACGTCGCCATTAAATTTTCTCAGTTCGATTTTAGGCAGTTTGTACGTCTTCTGTCTCCTTTCCCCGACTGCATTCATAGAAATCCCGGCGGATATCTGGTTCACCGCGGTCGACTGATTCGCGCCCAACAAACGTGTGACTTTGTTTTTTATGCGCACGAACTTTGCCTTAAGCGGGAAGCACAGACTTTTGCATAACGCATAAACAGTGTTTGATCTTATGTGGATAAAATTATCTAGATAATCATCTAGATGAAATTTTGATGCCATCTTATCTTTATCCAGATAATAAAAATATTAATTATCTTTATCTGCATTTTAGATGAAAAAAAAGTATTATCTTTATCTAGAACGATGTTTAGATACTTTGGTTTATATTTTACATTGCTAAAAATTGGTAGAATCTTAAAATATTTTCTTCTATGCAATTCATGTTTGCAGAAACATTTTCAGTGTTAGGATATCTAGATAATTTTATCCAGATAAGATCAAACACTGCCATTCACGTTGCTCTCAAACGATCTCTCTCTTTATTTTTGTACTAGAACTCTTTTTCTTTCTTTCGTCAAATATTAAACACACTTATTTCATTTTAATTTCCAAAAATATACACTAGTTCAGTTATATAAACAGATTTAATTGTATAATAAGTTTATGTCGCATGCTTCATGTTCCAACTAGTGTCCTAGGGTGCATTCCGTTTTATGCATATGTGCATATAAAGCCGGTTCTACATTAGTTGCAAGCCGATCGCAAGTTCGTTGCGACAGCCAATCTCAAGCTTGCATTTTGAAATCAATACTTCAGATTGGCTGTCGCAACAAACTTGCGATCGGCTTGCAACTAATGTAGAAGCGGCTTTATAGAATTAGGACTGCCGCACACACCTTCCGTAACAGTAAAGCCAGAAACACATAGAAAAACGTAAGGCCGTAAGACGAATCAGTAAGGAAATCGTAACATTGGATTCGCTACCGGCCTTATGGTCTCTACTGTGATTGGCCAATTCGCTTACTGATTACGTTTACGGCCTTACGTTTTTCTATGTTCCATGGACTTAAGGCGAGAAACACAGACTTTTGCATAACGCATAAAGCATGTGCATAAGGAATTTGATTGATCCATTGACTCATGCATAAGAAAATGGGCCAATGAAATTCCTTATGCACATGCTTTATGCGTTATGCAAAAGTCTGTGCTCCCCGCTTAACTATAATACATACCGTAAGAATCAACCAATCAGAATTAAGAGTTCAAAAGAATTTTCGACTATGATTGGCTAATTCTTACGGTACGTCTTATGGTTATTGTTATGGGCCTTCTACAATAAGCCATTACTAAAGTTTTAACTGTTAAATCATAAGAAATTTACCAATCACAATCGAACATGAGAAGAATAATCGACTGTGAGTGGTCAATTTCTTATGACTTACTACTTAAAACATAGGTAATGGCTTATTGTAGAAGGCCTATTACGGAAGGTGCGTGCGGCAGCCCTTATGCGTAGTCTACAATGGCAGTAGTAGTAGTAGTAGTAACGGATGAGACTGTAAGGGCCTCTTTCACCAACACCGATTAACTTAATCGACGATTAGTCCATTGGAATTTACCAATCGCGTCTGTCGTCAAAACTAAATGATAAATGCGATTGGTCAATTCCAATGGACTAATCGTCGATTAAGTTAATCGGCGTTGGTAACAGTCGCCCTAAAGGATTTAACCTTTTAAACTAAAAAGTTTATTAATGACAATTGGAATGTTAGGGGCTGCGCAGAATAAAAGGAACAGGGAACAGAGAACAGGGAATAAGAATTTCAACCTATCAGAAATCATGTACTATGGAATACACACTGTTTATTCTACAGTATATGATTTCTGATAGGTTGAAATTCTTATTTTCTGTTCTCTGTTCCCTGTTCCTTTTATTCTGCGTAGCCCCTTATCTTTACGTTGCCTATCACAGCAACTTCTGCGTAGGGAATTTTTTTAATTTTTTTTCTAGCGTTGTGATTGGCCTGTGTGCCAATACTACAAACTAGCTCGTGTGCAATTGATATACACTCCATCATCAATAGTACTCCGAAAGCCTCTGAACTTGTTAGTAAGTTCAAAATAAGATTAAAACAAATTCGGAGTCAATCTTTCTTGATGTGTCATCTCTTTTTATACCAACATTCCGGTTGCGTTGGTTATTTCGGCTCTTGATAAGACATGGAATTACATATCGGTTAATTGCAAGATAACCAAGAAAGATTTATTGCCAATCTATTAGCAGTTTGACGACAGATCAAGCAGGATTTGTCATCAGATTCTATATATTATCTATCATCAGAGTGTTGACAGTATCTGCAACAGACACTTATTGTATTTCTTCGTACAAGCTGTTGACAGAGTCTGCAGCGGATACTGCAAAAAGTCTGCTTTTCTAAATTTTCACTTTTGGGTATGAGCTTTTACTTGTTTTTTTTTTTATTTACATAGAGTGTTCCAGAAAGAGTATAGATCCTTTCACTGGAAGATTCTGTGAAACATTCTAAGATGGAAATTCTTATGCGAAAGTGTTGAGGATAATATTTAATCGTTTATAATTTAAAAAGTATTATAGCTTCGACATTTTCACATAAGAGTTTCCATCTTAAAATGTTTCACAGAATCTTCCAGTGAAAGAACCTACACCTTTTCTGGAACATCTTATTTATATTGATATTTAAATTAAAATAATTTTTTTAAATAATATTATATTTGTTTTTCTATTTTCTTTTTTAGAGATTACATCCTCAGTTAATTGAAAAAATTAAGTTGAAAAGGCTGGAAAATAAAAAAAAGTTTAAAACAGATATTAAACAAAGCAACATTGAACCAATAAAGCAAAACAAACGATCCATTACAGTGAAACAGGTAAATATCTTTAATATATTTTTAAAAAAACTTTTAAATGTAAATTTTTTTATTTTAGATAAATATATAACTTTTAATTCTATTTCTGCATGTTAGAATTGCGTTTCAAGTAAATTCGATGCACAGTTTAATGGATTAAATATGTGGGTGTATATCAATTGCACACGAACCAGTTGCGCACAAGCCAATCACAACGTTAGAAAAAGATACAAAAAAATTCCCTACGCAGAAGTTGCTGTGATAGGCAGTGGGCAATAGCTACAGTATGCAAATGAACTACTCCAAAATATATAATATTCATACAGAAATATTTTAGCAATATATATCCAACTTAACCCTTTAGATTTAAGGCTTTTATTTTAAATTCATTGTGTAGCTACGTTATGGTCTTAAGGTGCCTTTTCACGAGCTGCTGAAACTGGCCGTTTCAGCGACAAACAAGGTCACGTGATAAAAATTGACGAATAGCAAGCGTCATATTCGCTTGCTATTCGTTAATTTTTATCATGTGACCTTTTTTGTCGCTGGAACGGCCAGTTCCAGCAACTCGTGAAAAGGTACCTTCATAAAACACTTTGTATTATTTATATTATTTTTATCCTTATAGGCTCATAATTTAATATTAACATATATAATTGAAGAAATGCGTCCTTTAAGTACAGTGGAGAAACCATCGTTTAAAAATTTAATTTACGGACTTATACCTACCAATGAGCCGCACAAGTTTTTACCTGGAAGACATGCTTTGTCGAGTGAGATTAATAATTCCTATCACACAGAACAGTGTAAACTAAAAGAGTTATTGGAAAAGCAAACATATATTTGTTTAACCACTGACATTTGGTCATGTCGTAACAAAAGCTACCTCGGTATGACAGTTCATTTTAT
>NW_017275714.1:0-605 GCF_001594065.2 Cyphomyrmex costatus
ATTTTTTGTTAATTTCTTCTACAGGTAAACAAATATTACAAAAAACGTCATCTATTACTCAAATAATGAAAAAATGGAGTTATATCTGTTTTTGGTAATAATCGAGTATGCAAGATGTCCCCAAATTTGCGACTAAAAACATTATAACAAGAAAACTTTCGAAAATTTAATAAAAAATAATTCGTAATTTTTTATTTTAAGTAATAATTTATGAGATATAACTATATTTAAACTGTTACATCTCAGAAATTATTTAAAATAAAAATTTACAAATTACTTTTTTATTTAAATTTTCGGAATCTTTCTTGCTACAATATTTTTAGTCGCAAATTTTGAGACATCCTGTATAAAAATTTTGAGACATCCTGTATATGTTTATAAACGTTTCACAAATATTACGAGTGGAACGTAGAGAAAGAACATTTGTGACGTTATATATATATTTTTTTAACAATCGTTTTGCGAACGTTACAAATGAAACGTTGTGAATGAACTTTTCAGTGATGTCTTGTATAAATTTTACAAACGTTTCACAAATGTTATAAGTGGAACGTTATACACGAACTTTACAATAACGTTATATGTATGTTTATCAAACGTTTCAC
>NW_017275715.1:0-13025 GCF_001594065.2 Cyphomyrmex costatus
CCTGATTTTGTTGTATATTTTTAAAAAATTCCCAAAGGACTTCCGCTTTTTAAATAAGTTTCCATTGTTCTATCGGCGTCCCTCTCCTTTTTATACACGAAGTTGTCGAGCCAGCTTTTGTAACTCTCTTCTCCTCCCTTACTTTGCGTGGACAGTTGAAGCAAATCGTTGTAAAAATATGCGCGTCCTTCTCTGCAACAAACGACAAATTTATAGGTTTAAGTTTCAATTACTATTATATACTCGTCTCAGAATCCGTTTCATATCTACCACAATTTATAAATGACTAAATAATGACGCGTAGAATTTAACTAAGAGAAGACGAAGAATCTTCGTTTTTGCGCGTCTATACCTGCAGCGACCTGCAGCGACGCAACGCGAGCATAGTATCGCTATAGCTAATGCGTTCCGTATTTTATATGGATAAAACTACGTATCATTGCGTGATCACTCTAATTGCGTGATAAATATCGAAAAATTATTAAATACAAGTTTAGGTTTTAATTACATTTGATTGCGCTGCCACTCTGCGTCATCCCCGTCACATTCCGCGAATAAAACGTGAATGTAAAAAATAGGGAAGTGGCGTCGTTTTCCGCGTGCGATCACTTCACGTTAGAAAAAGCGACGCGACCATATCACTTATGTCTTAATTTTCGAGCAAACGAGTAAAAATATTCGCGAGTTCAAGATGATTGTTTTTAAAATTTTCTCGCGTCGCGTGTCAAAATTTTAATAATTTAATAATAATTATTAGTAATTACCTCGTTGGTAAATAATTCCGCGTCGTTCTCGTTGTTTTATTCTCTGGAAAGATGAGGATACTTCAGGAAATCAGGACGCGTCTGGAGATAGCGGAGATCAGGATACTTCCGAAGATAGTCAGGATCAGGATGCTTCCGAAGATAAAATGGAGACCAGAATACTTGCGGAGATAGTCGTAAGTGGTAATTCTTTCCAGAGGAAAGATTACAGTGCGAAACAAGAGAGCGAACTATTCCAACGAATCCAACGTGACATGACAGGTGCACACCCATCCCCTGGCCGACTCGCAAAAGCGTGTAACTGCGAGTTACGCGATATTTATATGCTCCGATCAGATTCGAACCCCACCACTCGCAGTCAACCAATAAGCGCGAAGCGCGTATTCAAGCGCTGATTTGATCACCGCTAGCTTTCTATTGAAGTATATAAAGTGCGACGCGCAAAAATTTTCAGTATTTTTCAGATTTTGGTGTTGTGCGTTTCGTGAAGATAGAGAAGTTGGCATATATTTAAAACGCAATTTTACTATGATAATGCGTATTTAAAACATAATTCACGTTACTGTGAAGTTTCAAACATTAAAACACATTCTGAATATAGGTTAGAAACTATATTCGTATTTATGAAAATTAAATATCAATTTAAATATTATAATTAAATGAATTCATATCGGTCTTTTTCCTGTTATTTCTACGAAATCGTCCGTACATCTGTTTTCGGTTTGCAAATTACGTCTCTTGCATTTTTGACGTATTTTCTGCTATATGATTTCCCCCTGCCTTGATAGAATTAGAAAATAAATGTAGCTAAGTAGTTTTCTCAAAAATAAATGTACTGACAAGTGTATAAGCGATTTTGACGGTAATAGGAAAATAGCCGGCATTGCCTCTCAGATTTTTCTGCTAATGTCAAGAAAGCTAAAATAATTCTTATGTCAACTTGCATCGCCAAATAGAATGCACTTGTTACAAAGCCTATCATTGTGATAAAATTGCTACTTACATATATCATTAAAAAATCTACCAAATATTTTATATTTAAACTTAAGGTTTTTTTCTGCGTTTATTCATTTAAAAAATTGTGTGTTAACACCGCTAAAGAAAACTCTGTGAGTTAGAAACGCAAACAGTCCTTTTTATCAAGTGTAACATAATAAATTAATTTCCAACATCTTTATTATATTCTTGCTTATTGCCTTTATTCTTATTTTATTATTGTTACAAGCTAGATAAGTTTTACTTATACGATTGCAAATGTAATCAATTGCAAGATAAAATTATTAGAGCAAGTTAAATTACATGAATTTTTATCTAAGAGAAACTGATGAAATAGATGTTAACGAAGACGACCCAGAACTAAGGTTAAGCTTATCCAGTTCTTCATCATTTTGTTATTCTTCAGGCCCTGTTGCGTATACACGAATTTGTTCCATTCATCAATTCTTGGATGAGCTATAGATGCTGTAATGAACAAAAAATTAAGTATAATATAGTATAAGTTTCAGTACGCAATTGTGCCAAATAAACAGTCAAGAAAAATTTTGAAGTATCATCATACGTACTTCGGCGACGTCATAGACCCATATTTTACCAGTATCGTCGTTTGGCGTCCATGATACTTTATTCAGAGCAGGACATCAGTCAACGACAACGCTGGCGGTAGATACCTCCGTATCTTGAATTGTCTCTCCCGAATTGTCAACAGCGGCGAACAGCACCAGATGTATTGGAGACCAAGAAACGTCATAAACGTAGTCGTCATTATGCTCAAAAGAGTAGAGCGATTTGTTCTCTTTCAGGCTCCAAAGTTTGATAGTCTAGTCGAGGAAAGATATCAGGAATAGATGGGAGAAGTCTATATCGCCTTACACTGCCTGTGCGCTAATACCAGTGACAGGTCCCCGATGACCTCACATGTTTCCGTCAATCCAACGCGGCTACCATGTCGACAGGCTATTCAACAAAATGTTAAAATGTTAATAATTTTTACAGATTATTTTTCAACATTTTCACATACAATGGCAATTGCACTTACCTGAGTAAACAGTTTCGTCCTCACTTCCTATGACGAAATTATTAGCAGTGCGGGAAGACCAAACACATAGCGGCGATTGCTTTAGATTGCTTCTGTGCAATTCCAATGTCTTTTGCGGTTGTAACAGCATGTCCAAACTCCACGAGCATAATTTACCGTCTGTCGAAATGCTAATCAAATTGTGTGCGTTTTGTGCTCCAACAACGTTCGAGCAGTATACTAGATGCTGCAAAATAAATGATTTCTTTGTTCTCTTGCATTCTAAACTTAGAAGCTAAAATCTTAATTAACCAATTAAGCTATGTTAAAAAATGATAAGTCACTTACAGTATGTGCTGTAGCAGACAAAGGGGTACGTTGTATGGGAGTCTTTTTTTGTACTCGGTTGTCCAATAACACGATTTGACCAAAGTAAGCCATGCCTGCTATATCCAGGATCAAGTTTGGATGGAATCTTGCGAACATAATCGATATAATGGGTGACTGACAGTGAAAGATAAACTCTGGAGTTATTTTTTTGAATTTCGTGTTCCAGATCAGATATACACCGTTAGGAACGTCGTCATTATTGTTGTACGAAGTCGCTAAAAGCTCGGGGAACTGCGGTGACCAATTCATGGAGGTTACACAACGATTACAAGACCATCGCTCACAAATGAACAAGCGATTCAGCCATAGTCGTTGATGACAGCTCTCATTCCTGCAAATTCAAAATAATCATGTATACCATATATAAAAAAACGTGTTTACTCAAGCAACTATACCCTAGAAACAAAAAAAATCTTTTAATATAATTAAATATGAAAATTTGGTCGAAGCGGATCTTAGTGCTTAAATATTTCTGTATGAATTTATATACATATGTGATTCTGTAAATTTCGAACCAAAATTTTTTTCCGTTTCAAACGCCATCATGAGTATAATCAGAGTAGTTTTAGCATTTTTATTAAATTGACAAGCGATTTAATAAAAGTGTTATTATACTATTTTGGTTTAATATTTTTTTATGCTAATAAACATCTTCATAAGGATATTAGTAATTAAATATTAATAAGAATTTTAAAATCTGCGAACAATTTATTACAAAGTCTTTCAATTTGTTGTTTTTTTACTTACATTCCATCTTCGCCGTCCATAGTATCAGCATAATCGGTATAGACATGCAACCGATTCACTCAATTTTTACAATTCTCTTTTTATAATTCTGCTAGTGTGATCATTGAAAGTGTTCTGATAGGATAATTATTTGCTTCTCTTCTTCGCTAAGTTTTCATACTACAGAATTAATAAAACAAAATTTTTTATTAATAAACAGAAATAAAATGTAAAAGATCGATAATTTACGCACCTTCTTTTTTAGGATTCTCTTTCTCTTGCTCTACCTGTGTAATAGTAGTAGACTGACCCTCCTTAACTTTGCGGTTGAGAAAATATTCTTGGTGGAAGTTTACTCTGGAAACCGTCCATATGTGGCAAGCTATTTTCTTCATCTTCGGCTTAGCCATCATCAAATGTCAAAACTGTGGTGAATAAGCTGGTTCCGCTACAAATTGAATATAATTACCTAGCTATATACTTATACTGAGCTACATATTTATTCAAAACTCGCTATTCTAATAAACCTATTAAATCTTTTAAAAGTACTGCTTTTATATTTAAAAAGAAACTAATTATTTTTCGGCAAACATTAAAACACTTTAAAGAATTAATAATTAATATAATTAATAACTTTAAAGGATATATATATATTTATAGAGCAATAATTTATTTTTTTATCTTAAATTTATACTTATAAAAAAAATCAACACTGTGCATTCTGTTGAAATCCTAACATTTTTGTATTTATTTTTATATTTCAAATGTCAAGAGCGAGAGAGAGAGAGAGAGAGAGAGAGAGAGAGAGAGAGAGAGAGAGATATTACATATCTAGCGTGTTTTTAGAAAAACAAAGATAAAAATAAAGCAAAATAATAAGATTATCTGTAAAAGTGGGTCAAAGCTGTACTTACTCCTCTTGTCAACCAGTAAATAATCATAAAAAGCATGTAAAGTGCGTTTACTAGCGTTTATTCATTGTGCATGCATAACCTATTTTTATTTTGATCGATCGGTTGTCTTCGTCTATCTAACGGACCGATAATCATGGACATAGGGAAGATTCGAACCAAAAATCATGGACATAGGGAAGATTTGAACCAAAAATCGTGGACTTTACCGACACGATCGTGGCTACATAGTTCAATGTCTACGTTTTGTGGACATAGAGGCGCTTCCAAACAAAGTAACAGCCACAGATGTCTACATCTGTGCAGAAACCTGAGAGAGGACATGACGGCCTAAAACCTGTAACCGCAAAATGCTGCCGCGCACTACTGCCCTCTGAAGAAGTGGATGTAAACTACATGCAAGATCCTCTATTCTGAGGATAACGCATCTACTTTTCAAGACTGATGATAAGTAGATATTCGCGGTTTGTATAATGTATCGTATTCGCGCTACATAAAATGTGGATCAGAATAAATATTCTTGCAATTATATGTATGTTTACTTACATGCGCGTGATGTTTATTATTACCCTTAAAAGTATTAACATTAAAGTTGTATATTACACCCATTTTTTTTACAAATGTGTTAAAATATATCGCGCGTGTTTTTATTTTAAATAAATTATATATACATATACATGATCCCGGCAATTGATTGCTTTAATGTACTTTACTCTTGTACGCGAGTCAGCACAGCCACACTGTGGGTCGAATTTTTCGACGTAAACGATGAGCAAAAAAATCAGATTCTGGATATTCTTAGAGCAAATAATTCTAGAAACATTTTGAGACCAAAATGATCCCGGCAATTGATTGCTTTAATGTACTTTACTCTTGTACGCGAGTCAGCACAGCCACACTGTGGGTCGAATTTTTTAACATAAACGGTGAATTAAAAAAATCGAGAATAGAGCAAAAAATTAGCAAAAAAATCGCTCTTCAAGAATATGTACTTGATTATTCATTTACTGCTATTTTTCTTTGTGGCTGTGGCACAGCCACACTGTGGGTCGAATTTTTTAACATAAACGGTGAATAAAAAAAGTCGAGAATAGAGCAAAAAATTAGCAAAAAAATAGCCCTTCAAGAATATGTACTTGATTTTTCATTTGCTGCTATTTTTCTTTGTGGCTGTGGCACAGCCACACTGTGGGTCGAATTTTTTGACCTTGTTTAACATTGGCGAACAACAAGGACATACTGATACACTGTCACACCGTTGTCTGTGTCACTTGTTGTGAGTAATGCCTGGTTTATGCTTCGGTCTTAAGGCTTAATCCTAAAATTCAGCCAATAGAGTTCAAATTTTGGTTAGAACTGGCAGCTTTAATTGGTTGAATTTTAGGTTCTTGGGATTAAAGCGGGGAGCACAGACTTTTGCATAACGCATAAACCATATACATAAAGAATCTGATTGGTCCATTGACTCATGCATAAGAAAATGGGCCAATGAAATTCCTTATGCACATGCTTTATGCGTTATGCAAAAGTCTGTGCTCCCCGCTTTAGCCTGAAGTATAAACCAGGCATAATGAGTATGGATTTAGTTGCTTAGTTTGAAACTAGATGGCGATGAATGGGCGGGAAAGAGCTCGTACAAAGCTGGTGCGTATTGCGTTTGTCCGTTTGTCGTTCATTGTTGTAGCTAAAATTAAAAGGATGCACGCTTTTCTGAAAACCGGAAAATTAGGTGCTCCAGCAGCGGAGGTGAAGAAACAATCGACCTCTCACGCCAAGGACAACAAGAAGGACCTGACGCCATGGGTGGAAAAATAGTAAGTGCGTGGGGGAAGATAAAATTAACCTTTTAACAGAAAGAGACATTCTGCACTGAGATTCTGTAAGAGCCATGGCGTACAGAAAATCTTAAGCAATGAGACGTAAACAGTAAAGAAATCAATATGTTGAATTAGCTACTGTTTATATTACAATTTCTATTGTGATTAATCAATTAGCTTACTGCTTATGTCATGTTGCTTGAGTTCTTTGTCTGCCATGGTTCTATAATTCTTAAGTGTAATTGTATTATCATTACGCAGTTTTTTTAGCCATTTAATATCTGCGTAATAATATAACAATATTAACATTGTTATTCAAAGTTACAAAATTTATTATTAACTTTAAAACTAACGTGTCTGGATGGATCTACAGACCTATTTAAATTTGCATGAGTATATACATATAGTTACATTATAGTTTGTCTGGATAGATCGTTCGATATAGCACAGATCTCCAAGGACTTCCTAAGAACATGCCTAGATCTCTGTCGAATAAAGTATACTGAGCTGCGTTCAAAATCATTATCTAGATGTTTTAATTCTTGTTTAACATTTATGAACAAGGATAGAATATTTGGGTATCCAGATGATGATTCTATATCTAAATCTGTATGGGATTGGACTCATTTAATTATATTCCTCCAGAGCTGATAATAGACTTATTACACTCATTCAATAATATTCTTTATTACAAATTTAAATTAAAATATTGTTATTAAAATAAACTTAATATTCATACATTTTTTAATATAAATTATATTATTTTCGTGAAATTAATTAGTGCATTTTAAGTTAATATATTAAGTATAGCCTTATTCAAAAGTATTAGGCACTTATATTTTTTCATTCATATGAAATTCTATATCTACTGAGATACTTATCACATATTGACAATCAATCTACGTAATTAAAGGGTTCTTGAATCAAATGATAATTGAAATGATCATTAAATCAATTTTTGAGCTATAATTTTAAATAATGGTTAATAAGGTCCCTAATAATTTTTACCTAAGACTGTTTTACAGACCCAGCATTAACATAACTGTGTTATAGATTTTGATGTAAGTTCCTAGAGAGTTAAACTTTATTCTTTTTTATATTTAAATCTTTCGATTTGGAAATGATGATTTTATTTTTCCTTTAATGCAAAAAGGTAAAAAAGAATTAGGCTTGAGGATGACTATTTTTTAATTTTATTTATATTTTGTTTAAAGCCGACCAAAAAATGTCGACGATATTGTGGAACAAACGGAGGTGGTAAACGTGATACGACAGGCAATGGAACACGGAGATTTTCCCAATATGCTATTCTACGGGCCACCAGGTACCGGCAAAACCAGTATCATCCATGCAGCCGCGAGGCAGATGTTTGGTAGCATGTACAAGGATAGAATACTAGAACTGAATGCTTCTGATGACAGAGGTATTCAGGTTGTAAGAGATAAGATCAAATCCTTTGCATTGCGCAGAGCTAATCCTAACGGACCAGAGTAAGTTTAAGTAAACTTTTCTTAATCTGAAACTTTTCTATTATAAAAAGCCACTATGGTTTTTTGCAAATCCTATGTAAAAATGGTCATAATAATTAATCATGTATAAAGTAACGTAAAAATAATTTTTATATAAATTGTACTTTCTCTTCGGATTCTTTCTCTTATTTGATTTATTCTTTTATCTAATCTAATTACTACTTATAATATAGAAATGAATCCGTTGTGATGTTATGTGTTCCAAAAATAAGATATCAATTACAATTGTTATACAATGTCAATTTGTACATAATACCTTATTTTAAAATTTGCCGTATACAATAATATTATTACCTTGAATATTCATATTTGTAATCTTAAAATATTTTATCTATTAACTTTGAATTTTTGTTTACATATGTGCATACATTATATCTTTTAACTTTTAATTGAATAATTTAACTTTTGATATTATTAATTTCTTCATTGATTTCAATAACAATAATTAATTGCTTGATACAACAAGCAACACAAATAAATCTGTTTATAGCGAAATCTTGCAACCGGATGTGTTACATAACAGTACGTTTTTCAATTAATTCTTTTGTAATATGGAAAAGTAGGTAATAAATAAGTATATTTGTTGCATAAAAAGCTTTTTTATATATATAATCAATTATAATGGCTAATTATTTTCAATTTTACTGTATTAATAATATCTTATACCAAAAAAATTATTAAAAATTATTTGATTCAATGATCAATGCCAATGATGAACCAGTAAAAGGTCTGATGGCTGCAGAATTTCAGTGCAAAAGATTGTTCAGAAAAAGGCACATTTTGTTGTATCACGGAGAATTAATGAAGTATTTTGATATCTCTTATTACCAACAAAACAGAAAAAATGCTCATAATTGCAGAAAGAACTATAAGATTAGTGAACTTCTGAGACACTTGAGCAAACAACTTCAATTTTCAAATATTCGCGTGAATCGTGAAAAAATAATCGGTAATTTATCGGCACGTAATTTATTTTAAAAAATTAGAAATTGTAAAATTTAAAGTATCATTATGTATATAAACATTAACTCCGCTTTGATTAAATGTAGCTTTCCTTCTTTGTTTAATTGTAAATTTTTAATACTTTTTATTACTAACGAAATTATTTTGTTATTGATATATATCGAATTATTCTGACGTGAATATTGGAGAATTGATCATTTCTTTTGAACATCTGGCGCACTGTATTGCAGTTTATGATCAAAAGTGCACAATCTGAGGCATAATATAATTCTCTTATTTAATTAAAATTTATAAAAATAGATTAGTGTACTGTAAAATACAATAATATTAATTTTTTATATTTACAGTGGGAAAAAATGTCCACCATTCAAAATTATAATATTGGACGAGGCAGACAGTATGACTGGTGCCGCGCAAACAGCCCTTCGTCGAATTATGGAGAAAGAGTCGCACAGTACGCGCTTTTGTTTGGTGTGCAATTATCTATCACGAATCATCAAGCCGATAGCGTCGCGCTGTACTAAGTTTCGATTTAAGCCACTAAGCGATGAGAAGAGTATTGCGAGGCTTGAATACATATGCAATGAAGAAAATCTGAAAGCAGATAAAAGCGTCTTAGAAAAAGTTGTTGAAGCATCAGGTGGCGATTTAAGACAGGCTGTAATGTGTTTACAATCTATCACGCGATTGAAGGGAAAAGACTATGAGATCACGGCAGATGATGCACTCGATGTTATCGGAGTAAATATATATATTTCTTATAAAAAAACAGAAATTTTTTATATTACAAAATTTAGTAATTTCGAATTATGCATTTGTTACTGTAGCTAATTCCCGATGAACAAATCAGTATATTGTGGGAGGCTTGTAAAAAAGGAAATTATAATAATGTCCAGAAGTTACTTGAAAATCTGCTGTTGGAAGGATATCCAGCAGCGAAGGTACTGTCTTAATTATTTCAGATATCAAAAAATTTGTTAAATAATATTAGTAGGAAAGTAATAAATAATTTTATCATGCATATTGATTAAATTGTTTAATTTTATTTGTGTATATTTTAGGTAATTGAACAATTAAACGAAAGAATTATCTTCTCCGATGAATTAACTGACAAACAAAAGGCGATAATTGGCGACGTGCTCGGCGTAAGTGACTTTTTATACAAATGTGTATGCATATACAAAAAGAATGATACAAGAATGGTTCAACTTCTGTTCGGAATTTCAATAATGGCAGAACTGTATGTGTTACATAATTCCAATTTAGTTTTCTTTTTTCGAGTATTGACATCTTCACATGCTGATGCTTTTTCCATCGTTATAGCTGTGATGTTATACCTACAGAATGAAAGTCTTTTAGATTGACGCCAGAATTGTTCGGTAAAGATCGCCAATCTCCTCTTAGATATTCTTGATTTCTATACATTATTCATACACTTGAGATTCAAAAAGCGTGTTATCAACAAATTGTATACGTAGTAAAATTTCTGAAGAATTAATTACTTTTTTAGTCGAAAATTTGATAGCTGCTTTAGCCTGCACATCTCACTTTTTTTTTGTTTGCTGGTATTCTATAACTATAGTACACCTCGAATTATTCCTATTCTATAGCAGAAGGAATTCTACCATATTCTTATGAGAGATAAGAAAATTCGACAATTTGTTGTCTTTTAGAGAATTTGAAAATCCGAATAGAAAAATTAGCCATACATATACAATATATATATATATAAACTGCAATCTAAATAAGATTAATTTTTCTTTTTTTAGGAATGTGATTACAGATTAACAGAAGGAAGCGATGAATATATACAACTGTTAAATGTGTTTTCTACTATCTTGATGGCTTGCAAATGATAAGAAAAATTAATTTTCCTCTTTACGTTATTTATTTATTCGTAAGTCTACATTATATAAGTACTATAAAAATTTTATATATTTTTACAGAATTGTTCACGTTTTTTTAATGATTTACTGACCTTTTATATTATTTATATTAATGTAAAGTTAAGATTGCTAAAAGGCGCACAAACAAAATTTTTGAAAATACTTCAGAATTAAAAGTTTTAAGGAAAATAGTTGTGATCTTTCATGGGCCTTCTATAATAAGCCATAAGTCATAAATCGGAAGTAAGAAACTAAAAATTGACTACTGTGATTGGTCCATTTCTAGCTTATGACTTATGATTTGTGACTTACGGCTTATTGTAGAAGGCCCATCAAGGATTGACAGTGACGGATCAACTCATCTACAATCTTATTTGCGATGCAGATATCTATAATTTAGCAGATTTTGTCTCTTAGAAATATTTTATCATGAGACTTCTGGGGGCCTATTTTGTATACGCTTACCGACAACTGTCGGTGTCGTTAAGTAGCGATAACCAATGATATGGACTGTTCTACGAGAAAAGAGCGATTCTTATTGGCTATCGCTACTTGACGACACCGACAGTTGTCGGTAAGCGTGTACAGAATAGGCCCCCTGACTTGTATTTTATGAAGCTACAAAAGTTCATACAAAGTACAGATTTTGCAATTTAGTCCTTAACATTTATTATAAGTGAAATTATCTACATCTCTACTGCACTACAGTGCAGATATCAGAACGATTTCTTTTCTTTAAAAAAAAAAATCGCTTTAGAAAGACTTGCAGACGACTTTCTTTAATTATGAATATCACAATTACATTGCAAATTTTTCAGTATGTTTAAAAAAAAAATTCGTTTCAGCAGAGGTCTCCTGTTGAGTCTTAAAAAGTTTATAACTAACTAGGGAACAAAAACCAAGTAAAATATCACTAGTATGTCCGATATTTTATATCTAGGGATATATATATCTCTAAAAATAAACTAAACACATTAGCGCCACATTTACTAGAAAATGTAGGAAGTGCTTCATGCTGACCAATCTCACAAATACGCACCTAAAATATCCCTACATTTCACTTCGGATTTAATTTTTCGGACTTTAAAAAACAAAATGTCATCACGAACAATCAAAGCGTCAAATACAAATTGTAATAAACTCTTGAAAAAAATTCTTAACGTGTAGAAGAAGAAACGCCCTCAATTACACAGAAAATCCATCCCGGCGTCGTTGGAAACGGGGCTCTCAGCGTCTCGGTGTCGACGCTGTTCGCTGAGCGCCACTGACGCTCGGTGTGTAGGGTGTAGGGGCGTCGTTGCTACTGCGTGCAATGTGTATCGTGTAGGCGTTGGCGAGGAAGGAGGCGAGAGCCGCGAGACCGCCGCCGTCGCCGCTCGCTCTCTACGGGGACGTGTCGTTTGTGAGGGGTATTAACAAAAAAAAAAAGGGGACAACGTGCGCATTTTCGTGTTCGGCAGCCGGTGGCCGCGTTCAGCAGCACGTACGTCATTTCCTCGTCGCGAGCGCAGTTCGGGTTCCCTTTTCGCTCCGGAAAGAAAACGGCTCTAACGCTCTCTCACTCTTGCTCTCCGCCCTCTCTCCCCCTCTCCTCCCCCTTCCCCCCATCCCCCCCCGATCGCCGTACTCTGTGCCTCTAGAGCGCTGTCTAGCCTCGTTCCCCGACACGACGGAGCCACGTCTCCACGTTCCCGATAACGCGGGTGGATCATTGTTATTCCGCGAGTGGTGGAAGGTCGCCGCCGACGCCTCCTCCCCCCCCGTGCGAACGGCGTCCCCGTGGTCGGTGTCGCGTCGTGGAAGACAGGGGAACGGACGGGAAGGAACGGGGGCGTGAACGACGCAACCGCTGCAGCATCGTCCTTTGCTACGTCGTTTTGAAGTAACGACGTTTCGGAGTCACGTCGTTCTCTCCTCGGCAATATCTCTCCCTCTCTTTCTCTCGCCCGCTGGCGTAGAGGTCGTGACTTCCGGAGAGAAAGGAGAGAAAGAGAGAGAGAGAGAGAGAGAGAGAGAGAGAGAGAG
>NW_017275715.1:13053-78094 GCF_001594065.2 Cyphomyrmex costatus
GTGTGTGAGTGAGTGAGAGGACTACTCGCGAGAGCGGAGCACCGCGAGAAAGGCGTGCTGACCGCGTTCCTCGGCGAACAGGACCAGCGGCCCAGGAGGCCGATTTCTGTTGATCCTCGTGACACTTCCTGACGTTCCTCAACTCGCCTCAAAACAGGTCGGTCTCGTTGACTCGCACAAAGGTGCATCACTCTGGCTGTTCGAGGCTGTCTACCGTCCCTTTAACGGAGGTCCATTTTACTCTGGGATCTCGTGCGGAGATACATCAAGGAAAGAAATATTAAACGCGAGCGAGGGATACTTGGAGGAGGATCACGACATGTTTCTGTCGCAAGGACGCTAAACAAAGGAGGTATAGAAGAGGAAGACGTTCTGCGAGCCGCAGCAGCTTCCCGCGAGAGATGTTCGGCGCCCTGAAGGGAGATCCGACCGGCGAAGCGGGCGGCTAGTTGCGGTGCATGCCTCGGCGCGGCGGTGCATCCGGCCGCATCCTGCGCGATCCTGACGGACGGTCCTCCGCCCGTCGTTCCGTCTCGACGATAAGCTTTATCAATTTCGCCCAGTCTCTTCGATTAAGTGGAATCTCGATACGTTCGAAGGAAGAGGACTCGAGAAACGAGACAGCCGGCGCCGCGCCTCCATGTGCGCATCCAAGTTCTGAGAAAGCGCGTGGCGTGGCTTGACAGGACCACCTCGTGCCGGTCGCTTCGAGGATCGAAAGCTCTCCCGAAGGATTTTTTGAAAGATTCGCGTGTTCCTTTCTCCGACTTGTCGAAATTCGCCCGTCTCGACTCGGCCGTCCCCGTCCTATACGTGATAACGCGTTCCGGCCGCGGACAAAGGCGTGGATGGTACCGGCAGGCTTGCGGGATCACTCGACAACAACGACGGCAGTCACGAGGCGGATCGCATTACCTGCGGCAGTAACGGGTGTCACGGCTGATACGTGGAATGTGACGGGATACGTCGCGAGCGGAGTAGCGAGTCGTAGAAAAGGTAAGCCGGGACAGACAAATGTACTCGCGAGTGTTATCCCACGTATATTTAGTAGGATATACGTACATCGCGGGGTGTTTTCCGTGTATATCTATATACCTACCAATATATACGTGAGATATATCACAGGTGTACTGTTAATATACGTAAATTGATTAAAGTACGTGATGGAGTAATAATATAACATTCTAATATGAGGCTTATTCTTTTCCCCATCTACTACGTATAATTGTTACATTATCATCGTGCTTATCATAATTTTTTCCCGATCTGTACTCGCGTGTATCCTCGAATGGGCTTAAAACAACAGTCTGGCGTCTTTTTTGCACTCGCAATGAATAAAATAAAATTAAAACCAAATCTACGTGGAACGCGCAGGTCGCAAATGAAACGTATATTCGTCTACGTAGAAGTCGTACAGATCTCAAGTAAGAAATTGACCAATTCTAGTCGAGTATTCTTCTTATATTCGGTTGCGATTGGTTAGTTTCCTACGACTTAAAGATTCTACGACTGTCTACGACTTCTATATGTAGGTGAGCTTTTTCAAATTATGATCATGAGATGCAGGACGCAAAAATTGAAATTCACCCAACTTCCTTCGTCCTACAACCTATTATAATTAAAATAAACATTAGATTATTTCTAATGATTTGCAACGTTCATTCTGCGTGCCATGTAGATCGGGTTATACCAACGTACGTAAGATATATCATGTATGCGCTACTAATGTACGTATAAGATATACGCGTCGGGGAGTACCGTAACGCCTAATAGTAGCTGGAGTTCCGAAGACTGACACGATTGGCCGTACGTTCGGATTTCCAGATCTCTCGAGAGACCCGCGGGATACATACAGAGTGTCCTGTTCGCGTATTCTCTTTGAACACTGCGGCCGCCGCGTGGAGCTCTTAGCGCGGCCGGCCGGTCTCTCCTCAATTTATCGAGCAACGCGGAAACTCGCCGCTTTCCGTTTAATAATGAAGAGCCACCTTCAAGGATCAAACTTCGGGAATGCAAATGGAACTTTTATCCAGCCTTTAACTTTGTCTGGTTTTTAATTTGATGGGATTTTGATACACTTTGAAGAAACTTTGACTTAACAAAGGGGGAAAAATATCGTACCTACATATTTAATATGAAAATTTAAATCCTAGGACCTTTGGATTACTTAAATATTTTACATATGTACATAACAATGTTATCGTTAAATAATTGACAATTTAAAATTTGTGATATTAATATTCCTAACTTTAATTTAAGAGATTACGTGTTTTCAAGATCTGCTGTGTTTGGCATGCTTTGAAGAATTCTGAGAAATATATTTAAACATTCACATATAGAAATATTATTAGGCCTATTACTAGGCCAAGATCTAGGTCTCTACCGTATTTGGTATTTTTTTACTTACTTGATTTATTTAATTAACAAAATTTTATTAGAATTTATTATGAAAGAAAAAAATGTAAGAATCCTTTTATCTCCGTTAAAATTACGATTAAAGTTATAATTTATACAAAGAGATTTTATAGACTCATTAAGATTGAAAATCTAGTAAATGAAAGACGGTTATATATCGCTTGTTATATACATATGTATACATAATTACAGATTGAATTATTTTTTGTTATATAACGTCTACATTTATCTTGATTTATCTTAATTATTTGACGATTAACACTGAAGGTGACTGCAAGTAAAGGTCGAAATGTTTGTTAATTTTGTGATTTTTAATTATATATGATAGGTATCTATTGATGCTAAGAACTTACTCGGCTCGCTAATCCTCTTTCGATTTTTTCAAATTATAATATTTCTGAGGCATTTTCTTTAGAACATCCCTTAAATGTTAAAATGTTATATGCTAGAATCCTCTCGTTTCTTAAACTCCAATGCCCTCAAATTCTTGCATATTTAAAATCTTACATCCGTTTCGTATCCTTTTTCTATCTTCGATTTTATAGATATTCAGGTCTCTAAACGCTTCGATCACTCCCGAGCTTTGGCCTTTGAGTCCTCCCAAAGTTAAATAAGGATCTACCGTACCAACATTAAATCTGGAGTTCATAGTACACTTTTGTGCCACACATGCGCTCTTTTTTCTTCTCTTTCTCTCTCATACATACACAGCATTTTACTTGCAATCGGTCGCCCCGAATTCCCCTTTTCAGTTATAAAATGAAACTAGAACGTACGAGCGTTTCGAAAATAGTCGTACTCGTCGATTGATTATTCACGTGGATTTTCACGCGGTCGTGACCTCGGTACACCGCGTGTTACCCCGTGAATGATTATCGCGAGATTCGGACATAATTTGCATTATCCGTTTAAGCGGGTTTGACCAATCGTGGTCGGTAATCCGATTAATTATAATTATGTTATACTAATGAAGCTATTCGTCGCCTCCAATCGACTCTCAAGGCAAGGAGGAGGTAGGTCTTTGAACTCCTGGCGTTATCATTCTCAAATTAGATCTATGCGATATAGGTACGGACGAATGATCGATTGTATAAAAGATCGAATGAGATATTTTTTACTAGAGATCTATCTTATAAGCACACAATATTGAATATGAATGTTGTATATATACATGAACATTAAGTACCCTTTTAATATTTATATAATACCATATTCTAAAAATATTGTGTCTTGTAGGATATAATAGAGTCTAGCCATGAGCACTTTTATCAAAAGTGAACGAGAGAGAGAGAGAGAGAGGAGGGGTAGGATATACAGGGTGTCCCAGATTTTGTGTGACACCCGTTCATAGCGAATTCTTGAGAGATAATTTCGAGATGAAAATCCTAACATCAAAATGTCGAGAGTATAGTAGTTTCGAGAGTAGTTTTTAAGTAAGTTCAAAGTTAACCAATTGAACTGTTCAAAATTTGCGCGCTCAGGCATAGCACGTTGCATAATAGTGAAGATGTTTTCAAGTACCAATTTTATTCAATTCTATTCTAATCACCTTTACAATGTGCCATGCTGAGTGCGCGAATTTTGAACAGTTTAATTGACTAACTTTAATTGGTTTTAAACTTTATTATTTAAAAGCTATTGTAGCCACGACATTTTGGTATTAACATTTTTGTCTTGAAATGGTCTCTCAAGAATTTATTATTGACGAGTGTCGCGTGAAGTTTGGAACATCCTGTCTACATTGTCTCCTGTTATAAATATTGTCTTATTCACTCTAATTTAGATACTAAAACTGACAAAAATAGGCCAATGAAAAGTTCGTCTTCTTCATCTTGTGACCAGATTTTTAGAGTTCCTATTTTTTAATAAAAATATAAATTATGTTGTAACAATTATATCTGTAATAATTTCTCTCGCTACATAATCCTTTATGAGAATATGACATATTCGTGCGTCACTATACTAAAAAAAAAAGATCTGATTAAACGAGCAAAAGAGCCTGACAAGAATGACGCTTTGTTGAGATCAAAACTGGTTATAACAACCAGAAATTCTGTTTATCTTGCAAAATATCATTTTTGTTGGATCTCTTTTTGATTTAATCTGAATATTTTTCTCGGTGAAAAAAATTAACAAAAGACTTAACAATTAAATATAACAAGCGTGTATATACAATAAAGATGACTGAGTTCGAAATGTTACGTAAATTAATATTATTAATTTATACAAATAAAATGTTATCAATTTTTCGTTTGTTTTTGCTCGTTTAATTTGATTCTTCGTTATTATTCTTGTTGCAATTTGATTATGTTTTTATCAAAGATTAAAAAGGATTTATAAAAAATAGAACTTGTAAAATATATATATAAATAGATACAGAAACTCTATATTTTTTAGTCGAATGTTTTAAATGAATGAAATTTTTTTTTAAATAAGCATATTAATATTTTTGAGATAAAATAAAAAGATCAGAGACTTATTAATTTGTTCTATTTTTACGGATAATAAAATAAAATTAAATAGTCACAAGCGAGTAGAAAAGGAAAGAATAACCCCAATTTAGCCCTTTTTATAGCCCTCGAATTTCGAATCGAGGCCAAACAATATAATGTAACATTGATTTTAGCAAAAGAAATTAAATTGAGCATAGCATCGTTTGATGTACACTTCGATTTGAAATTCGAGGGCCATAAAATAAATAAGTTATTTTAAAAAAAAACGTGTTTTTAAAGTCACTCTTTATCGTTAATATTTTATGTTCAGGAGACAAGGTAGTGTCTCAGGTATCAAGTCAGACATATTTACCGATTAGATGGACTCTTAAGATATATACGAAGTTACAATACAGAACAATGATTTCTAAAATCGTGACAATGATCCTAAAAAATTCCGGATTGTAACTTCTCGTGTTTCATATAGTCGATTTTAATCACGGCCAGTTAAAATCGTCAAACGACAATCGATTTGATTTATACAAATTGATTTATACGGGATATGCAATAAAAAACGCGCGATTTGCGAATTTATAAATTACGTTTAATTCCATTACAGACACACGTGCGAAATATATCTTTATAGTTAAATTCAACTGACGTCAGCGCAGCAACGTCGCGTTTCCTTCGACCGCGCAATATGCTCAGCGCTCGCCTTGCAAGAAGAGTCGCGGCGACGGAAACGACACTAGTAAGAATCCACAGAAAACGAAGTTCGTCTTCCGCGTTATCAGACGGTGCGTCGTCGCGGGGGATCGATAACGAACCCAAGGCGTATTTATCTCCGAGAGTAAGTCCAGACCAGGCGTGCCGCGATAAAGCTCGGAAGTTAGTATCTTTTATCTCGGGAAGAGAGTAAGCCTCGCGCGCGTAAGGGATTCCCTTTCCTCCCTTTTCTACCCTTATTTCTCTCTCTCTCTCTCTCTCTCTCTATCTCTTTTTCCCTCTAGACTGCTTTCCACTTTTCGTGCTTCTAATTAAGTCGCGGTCGCGTCGAGAGTGGTACAAGCCGGAAATAGAAAATTAGAGCGAGCCGCCACCACTGCCGTCGCCGACGTCGCCGCGTCGTGCGGCCATGCGGGATTTGAGATCCTCTTTTCGGATTTGAAAATCTGCCGGCACACAGATCAAAAATTCGCTGAAAGGTCACCGCAAAACCCGAGAGAAATCTAACAAATAGACATCTCAGAATACATGAAACAGCTATATAAATCCTGTTTCAATTCTGTTTACTAAAATGTTAAAACTCAGATTTAAAGACCACATGGAATTGTTGCCGATTTTCAGGACCTGCGAATTTTCCCTTTTCCCGCAATTCGAAACTTCATTTATTTATACGGAAGGAAGAATGATTTTACTGAAGAGTATCTAAAAATTTAGTTATGATATAGATTAAAAAATAATTTTTTGTTTTGTGTGTAAATCGTCAAAATAGTTATGTAGGAATCTCAGTTATTGTTGCAAAAGGTTTTGATCAAGGTTTTGACATTCTAGCAACCAGAGTCCTACATAATACAATATATGTTTAATGTCCAACAAAATTGTTTTCAGATTTGTATCACACTAAAATTTTAAATGCTTCAGCAAAACAATTCTTTTCGTGTATACAGCATTGCCATTCAGTTATTACACCAAAAAAGTGAAATAAAGGCTCCTTTTTGACAAAAAAAATTACAAAAAGTAATTTTTGAAGCATTAAAATAGTAACTAAAAGTAAGGTAAATGAATACTAGTGAACATGACCCATTTATTGGACGAAATGACAAAAATATTAATCTTTTAATGATATATGTGTGTGCACTACTTTAAATAATTCGTTTATAAAAATTTAATAGAACGAATTTATTTAAAATATACATATATATCGTTAAAAGTTTAATATTTTAAATTTTTGTCATTTCGTCCACCAATCGGGTCATGTCTACCAACCACATTTATCTTAATATTTTTTAGTAAATTTTCAGAGTAATTAAGGCCATTAGTGAATAACAGTGAGCAATTGTTATCGTACGGGGCAGATAAAATAAGAATATAACACCTATATTTTACAAATTTTATGTCAGCTCAGAAAGAAAAGGTCACTATAGTGACCATGTTGGACGATAATGACTTTGTAGTAATTTATCAAAAAAAAAAGATGACGAAAAGTAACTCAAGTAACAATGTAGCTGCTTTTTAAGTGTTGTCGAATATTTTTGGAGTTGGTTTTTGGGGTCATTTTATAAAAAAAAAGTTCTTTTGAACAAATGATCTCAAAGCTTCGTTTCAAAGGCAGGATATTACCTTTATTTTTTATTTTCTAGAGGATTTGATTCAATCGATTCATTGGCGTACAAGTTCAGGGCTGTACAGTACTACCTGAACCACGTTTTTACACCACTGATTTTTTACAAAACAGGAAAAAAAATTAAAGCAACATCCTGCTTTTTTTGCTGCTCTGAGTTGCTTTAACAGATTTTTAAGCCTTATGCCATGAAATGGACAAATTACAGTCGATTATTTGACTGTAATTGATCTATTTCGTACAACGAATTAAGGCTTAAAACATCATTGTAGATCCGAACTTAAAAACAACTTCTTCATTTAGTAGGAACTATTAAGAAAAAACACGATAATAATTATATTAACACGATAAAACACTATAATTTTATAGAATGTTTAATATTTTGAAACAAAAAAAAAGCCTTTGAAATCATATATTTCGATAAACTCTTCTTCATAAAAATGTGATTTTAAAAAACTCAAAATATTGAATAAATAAAAAACGTTAAAACTCTCAATTATAACTATAAAAAGGAACATTCGTAAAAACAAGCAAAAATTAAAAATATTTGATGCAGTATTTGATGCAAAAATTCATATACTGATAAATGTTTACTTCTTAATTATATAGATATATAAGTCGATCAAGCACTTTATACCGCACTTTTTAAATCCTATTTGTCCTAACATTTCTTTTCATTGTATACAATTATATATATATATATATTTTATATATATACATATAATAATTTTATATATAATAATATTAAAATATATTAGGCAGTACTTAAAAAGCACCCGGTATGTCGCAATGTTTCGCGTGTAATATTTTCCAAAATAAGAAGTAAAATATAAAATGCAAATGGATAATATACGCGCGCTAGTATTTTCATATCTTGCTACATTTTCCATATTCTGTTCTCTTCTAATTCTTAATTCGTATATCTATTACATCTGATGTTTCATTACTGTTTCCAAAAATATTTCCATATTTTAGTCTCTTGAAAAATTAATTACTTTCTTCAATTTACAATCCTACTCGCGCGTTTGATTGATGACGACACTTGAGGTCCAAGGACTCAATAATGTTCAGACCTCAGTAATTATATCGCCGATCTACTATCGCGTTGCTGCCAATCATCAAAGTGGAAACTCACTGTAGCTTCCCTTCGGCCCGGATCGCTTTCAATTTCCCCGACTTTTCCCCGACTCGCAGCAACTCCACGACCGCCTACTGTTCGTCATACGCGAGACAATGTCGACCCCGCCCCTGCATACTCGATATCAACTCAATATCGAGTCCGCGTAATTTTGGGATGAACGACAACGCACCCGTCGTGACTTACTGCCCCTTCGAGGATATCGTACCAACGAAGGAGGACGAAGACACCACGTTGCGTCATGCCGGAAAATAAAGCTTGTAAATGTCGGACGCGAGAGGCATCTCGGCCCTCCTCAGATCGAATTACGTTTCTCTCGCGGGACGCAATTCACATTTGGAATTGCGGACCCGCGTAAAAAGCCCGAGTAATCCGTGCGCATCCTTTTCGCCTAATTGCTAATTAACGTAATTAGTCACTCTTGAGAATCACTCTTATAGAGTATTATGTTACTCCCGGCGATCGAAGGTTCGCCCGAATTTCTTGCACCTCTAGAGACGGTATTTCTTTTTTTCCTTCTTAATTAATAGAATAACGTAACATTTCTTTTCCGCGACGAGTACTCCAGGTAAGAACTTCTCTCTCATTTTAACCGTAAAATCTTTGATAGTCGCGTTCCATTAACGTAATTAATTTGTTCGCTTAATTCGCGTCGCATTTCGCAGTTCTTTCACGTTATTTACGCAAGTAAATATTATATATATAATATAAATATAAATAATGTCTTGACATAAATGAAATTTATATATTATAAATGAAATGTATGTTAATAATTATATATTTACTTGTGTAGCACGTGGAATAACTGTGAAATGCGAAACAAATTAAACAATTGCATTTACATTATGTGTGTTACACGAAAGTTACTTAATTATTAATTTAATAGTCTAATTAAGTAATTTAACCGATTAACTAATTAATTTAAAATAACATTATAATTCCTATACGGAATATTTATATAAATTATTTATTAATTTATAATACGTATGCATAATTTAAAATAATAATGTGAACATTCCTGTTTCCCCCTAAAATATTTATTCACACACACACACACACAAATTGTAAAGTATATTTATATAAATTATATAGATACAATTTATAGGTAGATATAAACAAATAACGTATCTATAATATATAATTTATAATACATAGAAATGCACACGAAATTATTTCTTGAAAGCAAAATGTACAGGAAATACGATTGTGACACATTTTTTGCGGTGAACATTTCCTATTGGCCCGCAATACAATTTTCTTTTCTTCCATAGCTTCTTCGGGATGTAGTCGTAAAGTCTATCTAATGGTCGGAGTGACATCCAACGTTCCGCGCGTTCTCTCCGCTGCAACTGACTTTATTGAACCGACATATTTAACGTCATAATGACTAGGATGACGACCGCGACGATTGCTAACCGCGGAAATAGCGCTGTCAGTGTCACATGCTACACTGGCGATTGCCGCTGTACCGGCTACACTAATCCCTCTGAATTATGCTGATTTTTATTCAAAACACGCTGTGCGCTTTATCCGAAATGTCAACGCTCGAAATGAGAAGAATACTAATCGCGGTTACGTTAATTAATGCGCGTTAATCCTACCTAAACGAGCAAAAGCAGGGAAGCGCTCTCGAGAGGTCTCTTCTATTATAAAATTTTTTTATTGGAAGTAGAAGAGAACGAATCGGGGAAAAATTCTATGTCGTATATATGTTTACTGATAAATCTAAAAAAATTTTATTTATTACTCGTTCCCATTATATTTTCTCGCGTCGAAAAAAAATTCTGTTCAAAAATATGTAACTCTTAATTTATACACAAAAATATTAATATATATCAATATTTTTTACTTTTATTATTATTAATAGTTTTATATTATTATTTATTATTAAATATAATTAGTAGTTTTCATTCATGTTTTTTTTGAAAGCATTTTTTTTATCAAAGCTAAAATAAAACGATCATTAAAATAAAAAAAAATTAATAACGTATGTCATTGTTATGATTGTGCAATGTGAAATAAGTTGTATACATATATTGTGATATAGACTTTTTTAAGTTACACGAGGATATAACGGGAAAAGTGCAACAGTTTTAGCGAACTATTTTATCGCACACAGCTCCATAAAAATACCGTCGCCAGTAGAGGTTGTGTGCGTGTAATATCGGTTATCATTTATATCTCGCAGTGGGAATAGTTTGTCGGCGAACGTTAGAGTGCATCGCGCACCAATTTCTCAGAAGGGACGACCGGTGACGTGACCTTCTCGCGTTTACGTTGCGAGCGTTATCTACCATCCGTCTTGCGCCTATCGCAAAAATTACACGCGCAATTCGGTAGATGAAGCAACAAGCGGCGCAACATATCGCCGTTCAACTTCGTTACCCTAACAGATAATGGATAACTTAACGTTATTGTTAACTTTACCAATTAACACGTACGAGCTCGGGATAGATGTGTGATGTTACACTAATCTTACGTTCCGCCACGCCGGTTTGCTAGCACCGAGCTTTTAGACAAACACGTCTTCAGACTATTTATTGTTCTCCTCGCGCTTGACATTCTCGATATTGAATTTTTTTCTGTAATACAAGAACGCGTGTATTGTTTGTAAAATAAAAAGAAAGCGTGAGAATAAGTAATGTATATTAATATATTTATATTACATATTAATATTTTCATTATATATACAACTCATTGTACGCACAATTATATACATATTCAGATATTTAATGATATTTAATCTAGTATTAAATTAATTTTTTTATTTTAATGATTCCTACTCTTTGTTTTGATGAAAAAGTGCTTTGAAGTGGGAATTATTAATTATAGTCGCTACTGAGAATCATTTCTAGAATATTATGTTAATTCTCGGTTATCTATACTATCCATTTTTTTTATATTTTACTTCGCATTTTTCCATGTGCAGTGATTAAAAAGCCAGTTTTAACGATTAAAATAACAACAACAATTAAATTTGAAACGAGGCTTCGTTAATCTTGCGTGATAAACGCCAGATTCTCGGAATTCTCCGAGTTCATTTCCGTTCCGCTCGCATTCCTGCGGTCCGATGGTGCGTTTAGGATTAATAATAAAGGAGAGCTACTTCGGCGTAAAGAGCCCGGAGTACTTTCCTGCGAAAGAAGGCCCCCCATACAACCTCGGTGCCGCTCCACGTCCCTTCACGCGAGTATCTTCAATCATTCACGCGATTAGGTCTCGATCGCGCGCTAAACGCAATCCCCAACGCGCTGTCGTTTCTCCGATGGCAATGACCGAATCTATAATTCAACCGGAATTCCACTGGAATAAATAAAGGGAGCGAGCGAGGTCGTGGAGAGGAAAGAGTCGGAAAGTCCATGCGGGAAAATAGCGAGAGTGATGTGAAAATGCATGCAGTTTTACGAAGGAATGCGTTCGCGTATAATTAAATAAATCCGCTCGAATTATAATTATACATATATGTAAAATAACAGCGTGTAACATAATTGTAGTATATAGGTATAACTGCGCGCTCATCTATAAGTACGATAAAATCGTGCGCGTAAATCTATCGAAGCCCTGCCACGCGCGCAACAACAATTATACATGTGTGAATTACAAACAATTAATCTGAAATTTAAACGCGCGATCTAAATTATTAGTGAAATCGCGAGGGATGTTTGCGCAGTACGGAGTACGTTTTGCAGCGGCGATATTTTGATATACCGGTACCGCCCCGCCGACATCGCGCCAAATTGCGTGGTGTTCGTATGCTCATAAGTTAATGGCGAACGATAACGCAATGAGCCCGAACGAGCATTAACCGTGATACGCATAGTGTTGTCCCAACTATGATGTAAGAATAAAGGCGTTTCACGCATAATGGTGAATGTAATTTTGGGGCAATTTTTAATAGCAGCTCTGTTATTTTGGGCTAATTTTCTGATTGGTTCATCGACTGAGGGCGAAAAACACCTTGTATTCAAAATTAAAATATAATTTATATTTGATTGCTTTTCTGTAATAACTATTTCACACTATATATTTGATTATTATACACAAAATAATTTTAAAAGATACACTCTTTACTGATTGTGAGAAGCACATATCTACTATCTGTTTTTTATTTCTCTCTCTATTACATTTTCATTAATTTAATAGAAATCATCACAGAGGCAGCTTATACCATGATATGTATCAAATTAACCCACCTATCGGAGTAAGTTAGCTACAACATGTTCGTATTTCATTTAATACAAAGAAACTATACAGTGTGCAGAACCACTCCTGAAATGAAAATGAGAAAGATTCTCTCTCTGTTATATTATATTTTAATACATTTGAAGTACAATAATTATTTGTTAAAAAAATTGAATGTCGAAATTGTGAAAACTATACTAATAAGCCCTGATCTTTTCTACGTTTTTGTACCATAAATTCTAAGTTTGTATTTAGATCGAGCGTTTAAATATCATTAAACGTTTGACAAACGCGAGAAACTGGCTGCAACAGGACGCGATGCAGGGGACAGGAAAAACGGGTGCGGCGAACAGGAAATCGACGCGCGCGGCCGATCAAGGCCGATTAGGGCAATCAAGTGGAATTCTCAAGTAGCGCGTAATCGGAAATACCTGAACTGCGTCGCTGAAATTTAGCCCAAGATTGCAGGATCCATCCCCCCCTCCCCCCCCCCACGCAATACAATTTTCTTTTCTTCCATAGCTTCTTCGGGATGTAGTCGTAAAGTCTATCTAATGGTCGGAGTGACATCCAACGTTCCGCGCGTTCTCTCCGCTGCAACTGACTTTATTGAACCGACATATTTAACGTCATAATGACTAGGATGACGACCGCGACGATTGCTAACCGCGGAAATAGCGCTGTCAGTGTCACATGCTACACTGGCGATTGCCGCTGTACCGGCTACACTAATCCCTCTGAATTATGCTGATTTTTATTCAAAACACGCTGTGCGCTTTATCCGAAATGTCAACGCTCGAAATGAGAAGAATACTAATCGCGGTTACGTTAATTAATGCGCGTTAATCCTACCTAAACGAGCAAAAGCAGGGAAGCGCTCTCGAGAGGTCTCTTCTATTATAAAATTTTTTTATTGGAAGTAGAAGAGAACGAATCGGGGAAAAATTCTATGTCGTATATATGTTTACTGATAAATCTAAAAAAATTTTATTTATTACTCGTTCCCATTATATTTTCTCGCGTCGAAAAAAAATTCTGTTCAAAAATATGTAACTCTTAATTTATACACAAAAATATTAATATATATCAATATTTTTTACTTTTATTATTATTAATAGTTTTATATTATTATTTATTATTAAATATAATTAGTAGTTTTCATTCATGTTTTTTTTGAAAGCATTTTTTTTATCAAAGCTAAAATAAAACGATCATTAAAATAAAAAAAAATTAATAACGTATGTCATTGTTATGATTGTGCAATGTGAAATAAGTTGTATACATATATTGTGATATAGACTTTTTTAAGTTACACGAGGATATAACGGGAAAAGTGCAACAGTTTTAGCGAACTATTTTATCGCACACAGCTCCATAAAAATACCGTCGCCAGTAGAGGTTGTGTGCGTGTAATATCGGTTATCATTTATATCTCGCAGTGGGAATAGTTTGTCGGCGAACGTTAGAGTGCATCGCGCACCAATTTCTCAGAAGGGACGACCGGTGACGTGACCTTCTCGCGTTTACGTTGCGAGCGTTATCTACCATCCGTCTTGCGCCTATCGCAAAAATTACACGCGCAATTCGGTAGATGAAGCAACAAGCGGCGCAACATATCGCCGTTCAACTTCGTTACCCTAACAGATAATGGATAACTTAACGTTATTGTTAACTTTACCAATTAACACGTACGAGCTCGGGATAGATGTGTGATGTTACACTAATCTTACGTTCCGCCACGCCGGTTTGCTAGCACCGAGCTTTTAGACAAACACGTCTTCAGACTATTTATTGTTCTCCTCGCGCTTGACATTCTCGATATTGAATTTTTTTCTGTAATACAAGAACGCGTGTATTGTTTGTAAAATAAAAAGAAAGCGTGAGAATAAGTAATGTATATTAATATATTTATATTACATATTAATATTTTCATTATATATACAACTCATTGTACGCACAATTATATACATATTCAGATATTTAATGATATTTAATCTAGTATTAAATTAATTTTTTTATTTTAATGATTCCTACTCTTTGTTTTGATGAAAAAGTGCTTTGAAGTGGGAATTATTAATTATAGTCGCTACTGAGAATCATTTCTAGAATATTATGTTAATTCTCGGTTATCTATACTATCCATTTTTTTTATATTTTACTTCGCATTTTTCCATGTGCAGTGATTAAAAAGCCAGTTTTAACGATTAAAATAACAACAACAATTAAATTTGAAACGAGGCTTCGTTAATCTTGCGTGATAAACGCCAGATTCTCGGAATTCTCCGAGTTCATTTCCGTTCCGCTCGCATTCCTGCGGTCCGATGGTGCGTTTAGGATTAATAATAAAGGAGAGCTACTTCGGCGTAAAGAGCCCGGAGTACTTTCCTGCGAAAGAAGGCCCCCCATACAACCTCGGTGCCGCTCCACGTCCCTTCACGCGAGTATCTTCAATCATTCACGCGATTAGGTCTCGATCGCGCGCTAAACGCAATCCCCAACGCGCTGTCGTTTCTCCGATGGCAATGACCGAATCTATAATTCAACCGGAATTCCACTGGAATAAATAAAGGGAGCGAGCGAGGTCGTGGAGAGGAAAGAGTCGGAAAGTCCATGCGGGAAAATAGCGAGAGTGATGTGAAAATGTATGCAGTTTTACGAAGGAATGCGTTCGCGTATAATTAAATAAATCCGCTCGAATTATAATTATACATATATGTAAAATAACAGCGTGTAACATAATTGTAGTATATAGGTATAACTGCGCGCTCATCTATAAGTACGATAAAATCGTGCGCGTAAATCTATCGAAGCCCTGCCACGCGCGCAACAACAATTATACATGTGTGAATTACAAACAATTAATCTGAAATTTAAACGCGCGATCTAAATTATTAGTGAAATCGCGAGGGATGTTTGCGCAGTACGGAGTACGTTTTGCAGCGGCGATATTTTGATATACCGGTACCGCCCCGCCGACATCGCGCCAAATTGCGTGGTGTTCGTATGCTCATAAGTTAATGGCGAACGATAACGCAATGAGCCCGAACGAGCATTAACCGTGATACGCATAGTGTTGTCCCAACTATGATGTAAGAATAAAGGCGTTTCACGCATAATGGTGAATGTAATTTTGGGGCAATTTTTAATAGCAGCTCTGTTATTTTGGGCTAATTTTCTGATTGGTTCATCGACTGAGGGCGAAAAACACCTTGTATTCAAAATTAAAATATAATTTATATTTGATTGCTTTTCTGTAATAACTATTTCACACTATATATTTGATTATTATACACAAAATAATTTTAAAAGATACACTCTTTACTGATTGTGAGAAGCACATATCTACTATCTGTTTTTTATTTCTCTCTCTATTACATTTTCATTAATTTAATAGAAATCATCACAGAGGCAGCTTATACCATGATATGTATCAAATTAACCCACCTATCGGAGTAAGTTAGCTACAACATGTTCGTATTTCATTTAATACAAAGAAACTATACAGTGTGCAGAACCACTCCTGAAATGAAAATGAGAAAGATTCTCTCTCTGTTATATTATATTTTAATACATTTGAAGTACAATAATTATTTGTTAAAAAAATTGAATGTCGAAATTGTGAAAACTATACTAATAAGCCCTGATCTTTTCTACGTTTTTGTACCATAAATTCTAAGTTTGTATTTAGATCGAGCGTTTAAATATCATTAAACGTTTGACAAACGCGAGAAACTGGCTGCAACAGGACGCGATGCAGGGGACAGGAAAAACGGGTGCGGCGAACAGGAAATCGACGCGCGCGGCCGATCAAGGCCGATTAGGGCAATCAAGTGGAATTCTCAAGTAGCGCGTAATCGGAAATACCTGAACTGCGTCGCTGAAATTTAGCCCAAGATTGCAGGATCCATCCCCCCCTCCCCCCCCCCACCTCTGCTCGCCCATTAGCGCTGATTCAACCGTATGGTTTCGGCTCGAGTCGACTCCCGGACTGATCCGAATGAATTTATCAGAGGGATCTGGAGACATGTCACTTTCTTCCTCCCTGCTCCCCCGACTTGCCTCCTATCCTCTCGAATTTGTTCTGGCTAATTTTGAACCGTGTTAGAGGAAAATTTCGAATTCGGACGTAAGTCTCGTCGATATCTATACGAAGATTTTCGATCCGAGTATGAACGAGATAATTTCGAGCGAGAGATCAATTTGCTGTCGAACACGAAACGCACTGAATTCTTTTGACAGAAAAACCGAAATCTTATTTTCGAATTAATTTTAGAGTAGACTATCGAATTATTATATTATTATTATTATTATTATTATTATTATTAGATTATTTAAATCGGTTATTTCAGTAGTCTAAAAAGCTAATTTTGTCCAAATTGAAATTTTAGGGAATTCGGAATTACGGGAAGCATATATATAATTTCCTCCAAAAACTATATTAATCAAGTTTCTTTTCTTAGATATCAGGTTTACAAAAATATTCACATGACAAAGAGTGATTTATGATTATGTGATTTACGTTTTCCTTGCATTATAGGTACTTTGTAAAAATATAATCACTAATAAATCACTTTAACATACTAGAATTCAACATTTGATCCTTTTTAAATAAATTATGTATGTATATCTCTTAACAATAAAGTTAAATATCTTTTTTAAGCTATGTTGAGACACGCTTGGCACGAATAATCATTAATTTTGTTGATATGTGTCTGACAGAAACCTTTTTTATTTTTAAATTAAAAAATTATATAACTATTCTAATTTACATATAAGATTATGTAGTTATTCTAACTTAATTTTTAAATTAAAATTGTGTTGTAATTAAAATTTGGTTAATTTTTGAATTTCAATTAAAATTTAAATTAGAATAATTTTAAGTTAAAATTATGTTTTAATTAAAATTTGGTTAATTTTCAAATTAAAAAATAAGAATAGTTACGTTAATCACATAAAAATAAAATAAATTATATTATTCATACTAAATATTTATTTTCCTTCACTATACAACATTTTGTAACATCTTTAAAAATCTGTCATTACATTTATAGAATTTCCTAATTAAGAAATCCTATCGTTATATGTACGAAAATACTTATTTACTTCAGAAATAACATAAATCAATATTTTCAAAATTGATTTTCTTTATTATGAGATATATTATGTGTTAAAAATGGTTTATTCTACTCACATAATGAAGTAATAAGGCATTTTTTGCATATTTTTTATTATTTTTAGTACTACACACACACACACATTTGTAAAAACTAGAATATTTTTTTTATCTTTAAAAGTTAAATTTTTGAACTTACGAGATTTCTGAAATAATCGATTCATTTATTGTAACAAATTTTCATTAATTTCTGAGATAAATCAATATATTCTCGTCATCGTTAATATATATTATATTAATATAATTGAGATTGTATTAATTATCAATTTCGAAATGGATAGGCAAATCATGAAAAACCACGTATTCGGCGCTTCAATTTCGAGAATGGAGAATGGAACGGGCTCGCAGCCAAATCTCGCGATTCGACAAATAACGGTGTGTTCCGAAAGGACCACGATTGCAAAAAAAAAAAAACGCGATGCGTGCGATAATGACATAATCGGACCGCGGTGTAGAGTTGCATCGCTGATGTGCCGCGCTTTCACCGACGCGAGCATATTTGATCAAGACAACTTCTTAACGCTCTACTTCGCCGAGCATTGTGCAATACATGCATTCCGTTAAAAATGCATCGTCGTGGCATCCCAACGAAATATTGGTTGCGGTTGCGAAAAAATGCATCAAAATGATGTGCTGCACTCAATGATAAACGGACTAATTTTCGCGAATAGCTTCCATATTTTGCAGGTAACGGAAAATTTATTAGATAATTGAAAATTATACAAAACAATTCCAAAGTAATTACGAAATAATTATAAATCGGATATATAATTTTTAGAATTATTATTATATTATTAAGATGTATTATTACATCCGATTGTAATCTAAATTGTTATATTTTGTGTGTGTGTGTTATGCGTATGAGAGAGAGAGAGAGAGAGAGAGAGAGAGAGAGAGAGAGAGAGAGAGAGAGAGACGGAAGGCTCGCGAAAAAATAAAATTGTGAGATTGTATATTATTTGGGGTGCGCCAACGGGTACAATGTTTCAACTACGAATATGGCAAGAAAATCGATCGAAAAAGAATTGTTATTAAATACTATTATTATTAAAATATTAGCAAAAAACAATTAATTTAATAATATTTAAAATAATCAATATAACAAAAGTCGTGAAAGCGCGCGCGTTAGCGCGCGCTGCGTGCTAGTCCTATATAAAAAAAGTCATGTGACGCGAGAAGTTTGCGGTTTCGATCGAAATGTATCGCACGTATTGTTGACCCTTTTCCGCGCTCGTGATTGGTGGTCGAAGTCGGCGATCGAGTGCGTGGCGAGTTCAGGCGAGTTTAACGCGTGTGCGTGTATATAACCGCGGCCAGTGACAGCTCCGTATTGTGTACGATGTTATTACTTATTATATAATATATATCGGTAACGTGTTTATTTATAGTATATGAAAAATAATGGTAATTATACAGAATCACTCGAGCACCTTAAAAATCGATCAAATTAGGCTTATTCGACGCGTTTTTGCATGAAACGAAAGAATCAGAAATAAGCGTCGCTCTGCCCTACGAACCGAGATATTTAATGTTAAAGTTGACGACTATTCAGGTTAGGAAATCTGTCTTACCGACTACATGTAGTGCTACGAGTATGCCTTCTTCATGCTCTCTGACCTCATGCGCATGCGCTCGGTAACCTTTCGGCCCAACAGAGTGCACGAAATTCGAAATAAACACTATAAAACAAATGAGCAGCAACAATGATATTGTTGTCAGGCACCAAATGGCACGATGTTAGGCCTACTTAAATTTGCACATTTATCGTACGATAATGAAAAATTAATTAATTTTTTAATCAAGCATGGTGTATTAACAAATATAATTAAGTGTAGTAATTGTGGTAATGATGTTAATATTTGCAAAGAAACGTTGACGTATGAATGCAACAAAATACTAAATGTAAACATATATTTTTTTTATACAAGGATCATTAATTTGATTTAATTATGATATTTTTTATTTATTTAGCAAACATTTCTTTTTCATAAATAAATATTATATCAGTACTCTATTCACAAACATTTATTTGTTAAAATTTAGTACATTTTTCTTTCAGTGTATATGTACTAAAAAAATATGATTATAGTAATATAATTATAGTCGTTTTCGGGAATTATTGTGGATTCTTTTTAGTAAATATTTTTTAATATTATTATAATTAATATTATAGCAGCAATAATTAAAATAAAGTAGCTCTATAAAACTGTGGCTTCTAACCGTAATCATTTTACCATGCATAGTCACAAATATCAAGAACTTTTCTTTCAGTGTACGTACAGAAAAAGAGTGTAAAGAAGTTACCTACGAGATCATATAAGTTTGCATAATTACGAATCACGTCTACTGAGTGATGAAAACGGATTAGAATAACTATTTTTACGATTTTAAAGATTTAAAGATAATTCAATAACGAGCGAATTTTAACGGGTCGCGACGCACGAATGTCGTACGATAAATCGTTAATTAAGTACGTTCGTTCGTCTCTCCCGTGCCCGTTCAGCACTTTTGTCCGTCCCATGGCACCCGTCTAATATCTCACGGGCAAAACGCTCGTCTATCCGTTTTTGTGGATAGACGCCTAGACGGTCGTCTCGTCCGGCACCTCCGAGTGGCGTCTTCGGGGCGCTCCTGCGAGAGAGAAAGAAAAAAAAGGGCGAAGAATTCTTTATGTCACCGGAATTCGTCCTAGGGGTCGGGAAATGGCTCTCATCTTCGATGGCTTCCTGCCTGCGACAAAAAGAAAGCGCGAGCACACGTCTCTCATCGTTCTTCGCTCCCTTTACGTCCTCTCGTCTAGTCCCCACGGCGCTTTTGTTCCCGAGGTGCGTCGCGACGCACTCGAGATGCGACCGCAGAATGCAGGAGTTTCGCCGTTTGTCTCGTTGTTCGTAACCGGAAACGGGGAACCAGGGACGAGAGAGCGTCGCGTTTCCCCTGTTCGAGATCAGTGATGTTTAATCCTGCACTAAACGCGACGTTCGAGCGGGCGATTTCCCGAAGCCGTTAATACAGACGGCGAGATAAGTGGTTCGACATTTTTCACGCCGACGATGAAAGATGAAGATTGATGGATGGATACGCGAGAGTGGGATTTATACGACAGAGAGGAGGACTTTAGGGAGAATTAATTCAGCAATCTCGTAACCGTCGCGCACACGCGTTTCCGGAATTATTTGACTCGCGAATATTAATTACAGGAATGTAGTTCTATTGACTTAACATAAATGAGTGCAAATTTATAACACGGATCGTTAAATACAATGCTCGTATTCAGAGATTGAGATTAAGATTAAATTTAACTAATCAGAAGAAAGAAAACTCTAATATCAAGTTTAGTGAAAATTGCTTTGATTACTGAAATTCAACCTGAATTTCTCCATCTCAATTTCTAGTTTAAAACGATTTTCGACACGTTTTTTTTCTTTTTTTTAAATAATAAATGTTGTTACACGTTCTTTTATCAAGTTATCACTGCAGCATAACACTACTTCACTGAGAGAATAAATTGTTATAATTATTATAAATTAATATAATTTATAATCATTTTTGGGCAACTATATATAGTTGTTTTAACTATGAAAATGTAGTCAGTTCTACTATTAATAATAGTCACACACTGCTGGAAGATCTTTAATTTTTTTCTTACTATATTTTTTAGTTATTTCTATTACATAGAGTGAATTTAAGAACATCGTTATACTTACTATAATTGCATTTACTAAATAAATGTTTATTTTATTTACCATTCATATGTATCTCTATATTTGATTATACCAATATTTGAAATTATGATAATTTATAATGCAATTTTTTTATCTTTGAGAGTTTTATTATTATTATTATTGTATAGCAGTAATTACAAAAAAAATGGAGTTTTTAACTATAATTTTACCATGTAATTATAATCATAAATGTCAAGCACTTTTCTCGATATCCGTTCGTTCAATTGTTTGTCTACAAGAATTTCTCAGAATCGACACAACTTTCTCAAATTTTGTGTCCAGCAATAGACACCCAAGGATCTTAGCTCCACCGAGGCAAAATATGAATTAAATCAGTTGATCGTAAGAGGGTCAAAGTTAATTTTAACAAAGTTCTTCCAATAGTTACAAGTTTTTTGCTACACTTAGTTACATCCGTTGCAAAGAGTTTATTATATATGTGCAAAAGATGTAAATACTTCGCAATCACGGGCTTTAATAATGGACATTATTTGATATAAATTTTAATTTGAAAAATAAACTTTGAACAGCAATTTCTGCCGCAAGTTTCCATGGAAAAGTACACGAAAAGAACGATTTTGCTGAAATACCTAAAAATTTAGCTAGACGCAGATCTGAAAATTATTTTGTTGAATCATCAAAATAGTTTATACTATGTTTGACACTCAAGTTAGTTGTTAGAATGTCAAAACTTTTTGCAGCATTGCCATCGTACTTGAATTTTCTACATAATTCCTCTGTCCAACAAAAGTTACTTCCAGATCTGTAGCTATCAACATTTTTAGATATTTTAGCAAAATTGTTTTTTCCATATTCCATCAATCAATTTCGCGAAATAAAAAGTTTACTCTATGCAGTAGGATATTCGTACATTTCGTATTTGTCTAGTCTCTTTTGATTTTGTTAGATCCTAATTTACCTCTCTTATGGTTCTCTCTATTCTTCCATACTTCAACGTCATTTTGAGCGACATGACACACCATCAATGCGGGACCCTGCGATTTTCTTCCCTGCCCATTCGACCCTGATGTGCCTCGGCACCCTCAGTATAGAAACGCATACACAGGGTGTTTCAAAACCAACGGATGTCCCTTTCTATAATCGAGGACGTTGACTGTCCTTCCTGAAGTTCTTCACAACGATTAATCACAGAAAATGAGAGACTTCTGAAGAATACTTCCCTTTAGGAATTACTAGGAGAAAAGGAAAGAGAAAGAAAGAAGAACAAATGGCAAAATCATGATTCTCGAGTAATCTTCAACGAATTTGCTTCAACGGAATTTTATCTCGTGACTTACGAAGGAATTTTATATGCAGAGTTGAAGATCCTCTCGATTTTTGTCCATCGAACGGAATTTCGCTAAGAAATAAAGGAGAAACGATCGAAAGGACGTACTGGACAGATCTGGGACACCCGGTATACAGTGCGTACGTGCGTACGTACGCCGTCTGGTCGGGGACCACGCACATGCGTACATTCCCGTGTGCCTACGTTCATTCATTCAAACACACATCGACCTCGTTGTACGCCCCAGCGAGGACGTGAGAAGGAGGGGACAGGACTATCGGAAGGGGGACGCGGAGAAGGCGGCGGGGGAACAGAGAGACCCGGAGAGATTAGCGCAGGGAGCAAAGAGACCGAGGAACGAGAGAAACAGGAGGGGAGGCCCTCGCAGACCCCCGTGTGCCCCTGTTATTTTTCTCGAACGGGCTCGGAACGTCGCGTCGCTTTTCCGCGAGCAGATTTATACGGACGAGCGGTGCGCAACTCGAATGTTTGCGCAGTTATGTCATCGATCATTTAATGACCGATGACGGAATCCTCCGGCCGAGAACGTCGGAGACATCCGCATCGATGCTCACTGTGACGCTTCTCATTCGTTACTACGTATAATATATTAAATCGATCGACGCAACGTGGAAGAATTAATAAAATAAAGGGAAATTACGTCTCATAATAATAATAATAATAGTATGCTCTCGTGGGTTAGGAATGTTATATCGATACATTGTTGCCCTCAATTCATTCAGTCTATTCTTTCGACGATGTACTGTTAATATCAACTTCATATGATATTGCGCTTCTATTATTTAAATGTGCAAATAAAAAATCAATAATATAGATTAAAAGGTATTTATAGATGTGTGAAACATCAAAATATGTATCCATCATTTGATTTAAAATAATTCGAATTCTTATATAGCCTAATTATTGAATTAAAAACCAAGAGTGCAGTTATTCTCCTTATTCCTACATTTTAGGTAATATACCCATACAGCACATTACTGTAACGTTTTCAATGTTACTACAATATTTCTTAAACGCTGCAATAATCTGTAGAATAGATATCCACACATTACAGTAGCTTGCAGCAGCATTGCTGCAATGTATTCAATGCTATTTATTGTATTACTGCTGGAACGTTGCGATATTGCTGAAATGATCTGTGCAGTATGAGTGGCGCCACCTTTATTTCAGTTCAAAATATGTGGGGAGTGCTAGCAGTTCATGTGTACATGGTCGAAGGTCTATTCGTTCACCGCACTGATCTGGCACGTTCGAGTTTGCAGATGAAAACGTCGGTGTACTACGAAATGCGATTTTTAAACCGCGAACACGTCCAAACGCGCGTACATGTTTCCTTACGCGTGGTCGTGTGCAAGTGCAATATTGACAATGTCATAAAATTTAAACGCGTCACCAACGGTACCCACAGAGTTGTTGTATTTTAATAACCAGGGACGGCTCGGACAGATTTCAAGTGGTACAGCAAAGCCAATATCCAGTTTCTGAAATTGTCAGATATACCAATCGAAATCACTTTCGATATATAAAATTTAAATTAAGTTTTTTATCTCTTACAAAATTTTAAGGATCTTCTCTCTCATCTTCATTTTTTACATCATTGTATGAATCACAAGTATACATTATGGACTTTATCTCTTGTTATACAATCTTCTATATATTTATGCGTACGCTTAGTAAAGAAAGAGTGAAATAATTTTCGTTTTAATTTTACAATAGTATTAATGTTCTCTCACTCGATGGTAACATTAACGTGACAGCCAAAAAGTGATATTCTTGAATTTTTCTCATCCAGTTTCTTCATCTTATGTATTGTACCATTACATTCAATTTCTTGCACTTATATTTCGCTCTCATTTCTGTACTCATTTTCTTGAAAAAGAGAGACGAAGGACACTCCGTGCCATAGATCCTCCTAGTAGTTAACCGAGATCGTCCTGTGAATTTTGTCGAGTGTTGGCGCACGTGTCACGGTCACGATTGTCCCATTCGCCGACAGCGAAAAGGAACGAAAGAGATAGAAGATAGATGAAGGCGATGAAGGCGTTTATTGTTGTCCTAAGGCCAGTCCTCTGAGAACATAAAAATAAGAGAAAAATATAAGAACAGAAATATGCACATATAATTTAATGAAAGTAATAAGCCTACATGTCCCTACTAAACTTTGTGATTTTTAAAAAATGTTTCACTGAATCCAAAATTGAAAATTAATGGTAAAAAAAGAAGGAACATTTCTGAATGTTAATAAAAGATATAAAGCTACATACAATAATATGAATTACTGAAACTAATAATCCTCTTTTAATATATAGTTATAGGAAATAATTATCTATGAAATTTTACATAGCGACCACAACATTCTGCATTTTGCATTATTGACGATAATAGAATGAACAAATTGAGCAATAAGCTGATGCAATCGAGTCAGATGGACAACCTGCACGAACTACTACTACTATCTGTTGAATTAATCGTGTAATTACCTACAAACAGTGAATAGGGCGTTTTGAGTACACGCCTACATTGGATCCGGTTACCTTACAATAAAAGTAAATCAAACTGACACAAAAATCAACCACGAAGACGGAAAGATGACATACGGAAAGAAATGCACGCAATTGGATAACAAGAAAAAAAGCCACAACTATATCAATAATAATTAAAGTAAGAGAAGAAAGAGAGAAAGAAAGAGGAACAGAAAGAGAAAAGAAGTTCAGAAAGGGCGAGAGCATCTTTTCAACAACACGCCACCGCCGCGGAATGGAGAACGAGGTTGCGGCGGAGTTCTCATTCCCTCGCGATACCGTCGTCCGCTTCCCACCCTGCTCCTCCCCCTCGTCCGCCCTCGTGGTCTCTTCTTCTCCCTAGAGCATTCTTCGTCACCCTTTAGCTTCGCTCCGTTCCGTTCTTCTCGCGCGAGCGGAAGCGATGCACGCTCCTCGCGCTTGTACTTCCTGCGTGCGCATGCTGCGACGCACTCTGGTCCCTTTTTCTCGATTTTCCTCTACCTTCCCCCTCCCTTTCTCCCTTATAAGAGAATACCACCCGCTCGTTTTAGCAGGAGGCGAACGCGAAATAAAACTACGCTATTGCGCCAAGATATTACGAGGAGACCTCGTTTCTATGTGTGTACTATGCTTTTTCTATTAGATAAATGCACTTTTTAAAAGTACAATTGAAAACTTTTTTGTTGAAGGTGTTCGATAGTGTTTTTATTCTCGCGAACCGAGTGACAGAAGCGAATGTGGGAAAATGTGGCTACGTCAATATAACCGATGTTCGACAAAAAATAACTTTTTCGAACACCGAAAGAAGACTAGTCACGTTTTAGGTATAGTTTTCTAGGTATTGAATATAAATGTTTTATCAAAATGCTTTATCACGTCACATGTTTTTAGAAATTTACAATTCAATTTGAGTACTAATTCTATGTACTTTGTCACATTATAACTACGATTAAAAGTTTTATTGCAATCAAATTTAAGTACACTGTGAGGAATTTCGGTTCTCAAAAAGATTTTTTAGCATCAGCTACGAATAATAAGATACTGACAGTTAAATTAGGAAACAGCTATGAACTAAATCATTGATATGATTCAACATTATATATATATATATATATTTATTTATTTATATAGAATTTTTTTATAGAGAGAATGTTGTATGTGAATCCGATACCAAAATTGAAAAATTCAAAATATGGATTTAATATGACGGATATAAAAACTTGAAAAATGTCCAGATTATTGCAAAATGTATAGATGTTTTTCATGATTTTAAATTTTTCGATTTTGATATCAAATCCATATACATCGGCTTAACAAACTCTTATATTTAACTAAACATAATTGAGGTTTGCAATTTCGAGTTTTTTTCACTTTTTTGCAATACAATAATGAATAATCTTATTAACCATAATCGACACTGAAAAATCCTTTTGAACATTGAAAGTCTTAACAATGTGTGTGTTTAATTTCGATTGCAATAAAATTTATCTAGCACGTCACATGTCGCAGTCACAAGGTTTGTTTTTTATAGCTGGACTATAAGTGTATACTTTTGGAACATAAATTGCGATAGATATATGTTTGATGTTTGTCGAAAACGAGAAAGAGAATTCTAGTTGGAACAGAAAACAAACCAATGATGTGAGAAAATATATAAGAATAACTCCTTTTTGCAGCTTTATATAGAAAAATATTTATTTCTAGGAAAAGTGATTACTCACAATCAGTTTTCTTTTTAAATAACGGTTATCTTTAACAAATAATATCTTATTAACAAATAATAGAAAATAATTATTAATTATTAAAATATTTTTTTCTAATATGTTTAAATGTAAATTTCGCAAAATTGTGAGGCGACAAAATAAATTGGAAGCCGGATTTGTATTAAACATCTAAAAAAAACAACGGAAAATGATTAATCTTGTTCCGGTGTGTTTTTTTCTGTCGAACAATGTAATCGTCAGGTCGCAATAAATCCAAAGACTCGCGAATTAAGTCCCGGGGTGGTTGCAAGCAAGAAAATCTCGCTCTCGGTGTAATTTCAGACCGACTTTAAGTCAACAGTTCTTAATTTGAAGATAAACGTTAGAAAGTTGTCGGAAAGAGAGAGAGAGCAAGAAGAAGGAAAAAAGAAAAGCGGAGACTTGAAACGATCCAACGCTTACACAAAGCTCGGAGACGCTGTCAAAGGACGTCGACGTGGAATCGCCGGCGAATCCTTCGGAGGATTAAGGCGTCCGGGCGCTTCTCAGAGCTACTTTAAATAAAAGAAAGAAAAAAAAGAACGGAGGGAGAGGTCTCGTCGACGACGGGTACAGGAGCTCGATCCCCCTTCGTTCTCCTGGATTTGCATATCGAGAGTCGCGCGGAAGATCGAAGAATTTGCGAAAATTCGAACAAATGTTCGCAACTGCGTCGCGGCGCGTCGCGTCGTCCGATCCAAGTAAAGATCTCGTTGTAAACCGGCGTCGTCGATTCTGTGTTATACAATGAAGCGCGGGGGAGGTGAGAGTATGCCGAAACCGTACAACGCCCAAGGTAGATAGGTAGGTAGGTAGGTAGATAGGTAGGTAGGCGTCAACCGACGTCGACGCCGCGACGCCGCTGTCGAAGAACGCGACAGAGCGAGAGAGGGAACCGGACTTCGAAGAGGGTGGGCCCCGCGGCATCGATCGCGAGATAGTTCCTAGAACGTGCGATTGATTGATGGTCTCCCCCATCCCCGTGCGCGCCCCGTGCGAACTCAATCGCGCCGGGGAGGAAGAAACTCTCTCTCTATCGGCGAAAAACCCTTTTTCTCCCCAGACAGGCGAGTGTCACCCCCTCGTTCCGCGCGGGGAGAGCCGACGTTCCATCGCGAGTTCCGTGGGATAACTGTGGGCGGCCGGGATCGACAGATACGGGGGCGTCGAGAATCCGTCGAGTTGGACGGACCACCTGAGATAAGTACATCGCCGACCTACATCCGCGATCCGAAGAATGAGGAACGGAAGAAGTACAGCTGCTCGGAATTAATGGCGCCACGGCATTAATAGCTGCACGCGGCAGGAACAAATGCGCAGTTATAAAAGTGAACAATGGCATAATTGAAAGCAAGAGTAATAAAGTAGAATGTTACATAGTCACGATGTGTATCCGCGAGTGAATAAAAAGTGAATAAATTTCTCATGCGAAGTAACACCTGTGTATCTTTACCAATTGCTCCCATCTCCTAATTCTGCACGGTGATTTATCATCCGGCGAAAAAGATACATTAATTCTGAAAATCAATTGGCACTTGTAAACTCTTTGAATTAATGAAATAAGTTCGGAACGATATTTTTTTTTTTTAAATATGTATATTTGAAATGTATTAATAATAAAAATAATAATAATTAATAATATAGTTATACACAGGATATGCCTCATTTTAATCAATCTAGTTAATTTTCTCGGAAACTGATGATATAAATAAATGTTTTAAATAAAAATGGAACAGTTTCGGAAAAGATATATATATATTTATATTTTGATATATAATTCCTCTAATTATTTTGCACATAAAAGTATTAAAGTAGAGATATTGAAAAATCAATAGTTTACGAGATATTTTATACTTTATTGTGGCAAATTTTGACATAAAATATAAAATATCTCGTAAACTATTCATTTGTTAGTTACTACATTTTTTAATATTTCTATGCACAGAATAATAAAACGAATTAATTGATTTAATAAAAATACAGTTGCTTTAAAAAAATTATGCAATTTGCGTATTTTTGTAAATAATAATAATTAAATAAGAATAATCTTAAATATATATTTAAGATACGCTGAGAAAAAATATATTAAAATTTAATAAATATTTACTTCTATTGTGCCAACTAAACTTACAATAAATAAATATTTAGGTATTTAATGAAATAAATAAATATTTAGGTATTTAATGAAATAAATAAATATTTAGGTATTTAATGAAAAAAGAAAGATCTCATTAAGATACTTAAAAATTTAACTAGATATATACACAGTCCTGAAAGTAATTTGAATATTGAACTCTTAAATAACTATAATTATGTAGAATGCTAAGCGTTGATGTTGAATAATTAATTCTGTAAAACATGTTAATATTCTAGCAACCAGTTTAAGTGCCCTGCATAATTATTTTAATGGCTCAAACCAAATTATTTTCAGATCTACTATACTTTAAATGTAACCTAATTAATTTTTTAAATACTTCAACAAAATTCTTCTTTCTGTGTACATTACTTAATATAATACACATTACACACTTAAATGTATATACATTTTTAAGATACATAATTTAAAATTTACCACACATTCATTCTTTTGTCATATACAAACTGTATAAATTATTACTATATTTATGCAGTTGCAAGAACGGTTAGAATTTAACCAGACTTTTTAATTAATTAATTCTTTATTTGTGTACGAGCCAATTAAATTATCCCAGCAAGATGCCAAATAATTTAATTGTACCGGCACAACGACAGAAACTAAAGAGAAATATCAATTGCATTAATGCGCGGCGAAATGCCGCGCGTTATGCATCGGGAAAAACATTTACCTGAACACAAATTCGTCAACACGAATATTTTCACATTTTGCGCATAATGATGAAGAATTGTGCAACGCGCCGCATCGCGAGCGTATAAAAAAAAAAAAGGATAATAATAATGCACTCGCCGGAGGTCGTTTTTGGAGCGGTGATTTTTTGTGTCATAATTTCGACGAAAATTTATGGGAAAGCGCGAATAATCGCGACGCGAATCCGAGACTGATCACGCGAGATTTACCAGAGCGCAAGGAGGGGAGGTTTTTCGAGCTGCACCCTCACTCATCCTCCACCCTTCACCCTCCGTGACGGATAGCTCGAAGCGGAACAGATTGCTCTTATCGAGCAGACTCTCGCGCTGCATCGATCACCGATATAATGCACGTCGGCACGTTTTTACGTTTCCCGATTCGACTCCTCTCTCTTCCTCTCTCTTTTTTTTTTCTCTGTCGGACCGAAGGACCGAGATTTCCCGTGTTTTTCCGTGCGATTTGCGCGACAATCGCTGCGGAACACGCATCCGAAATCCTTTACGCATTTTGCCCGATAACAATTAATTCGCGGGCTTTGGAAAAAAAAATAATGAATGGATAAATGAAGAATGGACAATAAATGACTTTAGATTATGACCATTATATGGCTGATATTCATAGTTCATTCTTATATTCAAGAACGATATTCATCGTTCTTGTTTTAAAAACCTCTTAACCCTTCAACACAACACCACTCCGAAATTTTCGATCATAGTTTATACTCTGAGCCGTTGAAACAACAGCATATGTTTTTTTGTAATTCCGGACTACATAAATGTCTGAAAAAATTCTTGTACACTTGTGAAACCTTTAACAAGTTTTTAATAATGGAAACTAGACTGTTTTTTATTCATTCTTTATACACATTAAATTGTAAATAAGAATTTTGAGAAAACATGATATCGACTGAGACTTAAAAGGTACGAAGTATTTCTGGAGGATTAAGTAATATGTCTTGAATGTCCTAAGGTAAGAACCGACTACACTGAAAAAAATTTACTGAATTTTATTAAATATTTGTTTGAACAATACTAACGAAATATTTAAGAAATGTGTAAACATATTTATTTAATTTTAGTATAATTTTTTTATTTTAAATAAATGTTTTTTTACTAGTAAATATTTCGTCAGTACTATTCAAACAAATATTTAATAAAATTCAGTAAGTTTTTCTACCGGTCAGAGAGTCGTATTAGCATCTTAAAATATTACTTAACATAGTCTTAAAATAAGAACGGATTACAAATACCGGTCTGTGATTATCACAAATACATAGGATGCCTAGTTCGATATGAGCTGGAGCTTAAGGCTCGTTCTCGTCCAGAACGAAACATTGTCGCTGACTATCTACATTGTAGGAAACATATGTCGTCGACAATATGGATCAAACCTGTCCAAAACTTAGCTCACGAGCTAAACACTCTTCTCTCTCCATTGTCTCGTTGAACGAGATAGTTATATGAAAAGAACATTCACACACAAACACCTCAAAAATTTTAACTATGATACATTTGAAATCGGAAAATAATTTTGTTTAAACATCAAAATAATTACGTAGGACGGTCGAAATTACAAATTTAACTAGACGGTCAAAATTTTTTGCAGCACTGTTCATCATATATGAGATTCCTACATAATTATTTTAATAGTCCAACAAAATATTTTCTGATACATGTTTAGCTGAATTTTTTTGATACAGTAATGGTTATCTTTGACAAAGAATCAAATTTTCTTGATAATTATCTTAAAATATACTAGTATTTCGTAGAAGCAACTAAATTTTTTGTTATATAAACCATGTTTTATATATTACTGATAAAAATGACTCAACTGAACAGTTTTGCTGAAAGCTCTAGATTTTTTTTCCTATAGTGCAGTGTCGTCGACGTGAAAACACATGGAAACTTTGGTAACATGGTTTGTGACATCGCTACATTACGACAAGTATTACAGTCAATTTTTATTTCCATCTTAACCGTTTGAAGTCCAAAGTTTTTTTTAACAAAGTTACTTAAGGAAAATCTTGTTTTCTAAGGGTTTTCGGGGTCGCTGGATTTGATTCTGGCAATGTCTTTCTTAAAATTCTAAAATTCACATTTCAAAAAGTAATCTGATTATCGTGAAACTCGATTTTAGGAGATTCTTTGTATCGCTGAGTTTGAATGTAACCTGAAAATATCAAATTTCAAAAGTGCAGTAACCTCCATGAAAGAGGATCTAGTGTCAAAAGGATCATAAGGGCCAGAGTTTGAAAATCAGTTTAGAAATCAGTATCACTAACTGTTTACATAGCTTTGAATAAAGCTAAACTGGAAACTTGATGTTACTATGCAATTAAAAACTCTCTAAAACCTACAAATTTTATAATAATTAAATTATTTAGAAAAAATTCTCTCTGCATATTTAAACCGAATCTCTCTATTAATAAATAAAGAATTTTTAAGACATTTCGATGTGCTGATTAAATTTAAAATTAAAATTTCTCGGAACAGAAAAATTGACTGATTATAGAGTTGATAATCGACTGTGATTACGAGACACATATTTATTGTATCTTTACGTTATCTAAACATATAATAATTAATGTATTTGTAATGAAAATATTTTGCCAGTGAAAGTACACAAAATTTCATGTAGCAATTATTATGTATATTTAAGAGGAATGTAAAATTTTTACATTAAGGCGACATTATAGCCAGGATCGTTATCCGTGGAAAAATATTTGCTTTTGACAGTCAATTCTAAATTTATCTTTCCCTCCGCGTCTCTCGCGAGGGGGTTTTCGTGTCCTGCATAAATAAACTTCCTGCGTGCTCCCAAGATACGACGTTGTCACGAGAATTTAACGATTCCACGAAGGAGCGAGGGAAAAATCGCGCAAGAGGATAAACGCGGGAGGATTGCGCGACACCCGGTCTTTTTCTCCCATTTCGATTTCTCGCCGCGCGAGTCCGCGAACTCTGTGCGGAGGCGCGAGTTCATACAGAACGCCCCAACAGATCGCGGACTATTTCGCAAATGAGATCCACGAGGGGAAGCCAAGGGAGAGGAGAGGGTAAATTATACGGTAACGTACAGGTCTTTCGAGAATACCGGCCTTCCTCTTACGTGTAATTACGCGATCGTATTTACATACGTGCGTCGGTATTATCGCCCGGCGAGATCTTTATTTTGCATTCGAGCGAACCCGCACGCACTGCGACTTATACGAATCGGTCGCGCGCGCGAGACGTCCTGGCGTCTCGCGTCGACGGACAAAGACCGGAAAAGTACCAATTTCTAATCGCGGCGTAATCGTAACGCGTGCGACTCGATTGTTGCCGACTGCCTGTGCAGTGAGAAAAAAAAACTCGCGGATATAATAAAGGAGCGAAAGCGCTGTGAGAGAAAAACCAGGGAAAACGTAGAGTGACCCAGAATTTCACAGTCTCACCTTTCGGTCGGTTATCCTGCGGACTAACTTTTGAATTCATACAATGCCAGAGTATGTTCAATTTTAATTGTTTTTAATCATCTTTATAGGTTTCTCACAGTCTAATGAGATTCTTATATTGTTCATTTTTATAGGCCGCTACTACTCAATATGTCGTTAATTTAAAGACTAAAACAATGAAGGTAAAATTTAGTTCAAGGAAATGTACTAAATTTGATCAAATTTTGTTTATTAAATGCAACGGTTATCACAAATTCTTCGTCCTAAAATTCGTCCATAACTTTTTCCTGATTTTCAGATAAAATTTCATTATTTTCTTTGAATCAAATTAGCATGTTTCTGTGATATCTAACAGTATAGAGATGATTTTTAGTATTTTGAAATATAATAAATTCTTTGAAATTGTAAGAGATTTATTAGCAGCATTGTTTTTATCAGATTGACGCTCAATGTGATTTATGATATTTTATATTTTCAGCTTCATTATATTGATTGTTTTATGATTGTGTTTCAAGTCGGACAAACTGAATCGAAGCGCAGTTTACAAAACTGAAAAATGTATATATATATATATAAAGTACATATGGACATTATAAGCGTCAAGATCCACCGAATATAGGATTTTTGTTCTTATTTGTGCTATTTATACATCACTTGCACCTTATAAATATCGGTCCATTTTTCTACTTATTATTATTTTGAAATAAACTCTAAATATGAGACTCCTTTTATCTCCTTATGTGGAGCATAGGACGTCTATCTTCCTCTTTTGTCCGAGGCCTATATTCGTTTCTCGAATCAGATTGTTTTTCGGATTTATGGGTGATTGATCCACAGAATCCTACCTCAGTCAGATATTAGAGACAAATATCTACTGATATGTATACTGATGTATACTGATGTATAGGACCTACAGTTTAACGCCGAATCCGAACGGCGCTGATGATCATAGATCTTTTGATCACCACGTGGAGCCATTTTTTGTCTCATTAAACGCGAAAAATCGCGTTTGGGCGCACGTGGGATTGAACTCGGGTCTACAGATCGCGAGTTAATCGCACGGGAGCGGTGAGCCACTCGACGCCACTAAACTCTAAATATGCACAAATATAATCTTGGTTCTTATTTTGACGAAAAATATTGCAAATAAATACAGTATTTCATAGGAAGTTAACTGTAATTTTTAAACGCATATGCATGTATGCAGGGAATAGGAAATATAACAACTGATTAGTTTCAGTAACATTCCTAGACAAACGAATTTAGAGAGTATTTGGAGTGAATTCAACTTCACTCAAAAAATGGAACGATTACTGAATCATTCATTTAAATTTTCATTTATGTGGAATGAAACGTCGCATCGTGAATATTTTCACTCATCATTAAAGAGTGAATCTGATATACTTCACGTTGTAACAGTTAAAAAAAGTTGAAATGAATATCGACAACTTTTTCCAGAGCTGCTAACAAGACTATGTATGCTAAATTTAAATATTTTTTTTACACAGTTGGAGAAAATTTGTGTTAAATTTAACACATTTTACGTGTCCCAAACGGTTTGTTCTTGTTTTAATTTAACACAGAATGAATATGTTAGAAACTAACGCAAATATTATGTAAAAAAATTAACGAAAAATGTGACATTGACACAATTTATAGGCAGACTGTGAAAGCATTTTTTCAGTAAAATTTACATTTATGATATGTTAAATGAGCACGAATTTTATTCATTTATCTTAGAATTTATGTTCTAAAATACATTTCTTTATGTTATTAATTTTCTTATTCATAAATTGCGTTATTTTAACATTAAGAAATGTTAAAAATTAATTAAAAACAAAATATTCAAATAACATAATCACATTTTAGTAAATTATCTTTCGCGGATATTTAGAAAAATTCAACATATAATATATAAGGACTTAAATAGACCGTTTCTATATATAAATAAATTTTTTTTATAATATATATAAATAAAAAATATTTTTACTGCATAGTTATAAATAAATGCAAAAGTTATATACTGTGTATTTATAATTAATCTTTCATCCGAAATCATTTTAATGTTCTACAAATAAAATATTCATACTACAGTTGAATGTAAAACGTCACTCTTATAATATGTAAAGTGTAATGTCATCCCCTATTCCAAGTAGTAGTATTTTCATTCATATCAATTGGAATAAATTTTTACTAATTTTGAGTAAGATTTCACTCTAGAGAATTTCGAGAATAGATAAATATAATTCAGTACAAGTATAATTAACGATAATTTAAATTTTTTTCTTCATCACGGGGGGAATTAAGAATTTTAATCGCGAATATGCATTAATTTTAATGAAAAACTTCTCGAGGTTCAGGCGGAGTTAATAGAAATTTAATACGGAGTTTGATATTTTCGCCGAGGCGGATGCGAATTTAATTAAAAATCCGCGACCCGGATTATCAACCGATCGTGAAATTTTCCAACAGAGAGAACCCCTTCCGGAAGAGAGATCTTCATCGACCGCCGGCGGCGAGGCGATGATTTTTTGTCCTCCTCCCTCGAAACGGAGCCGCGAAAAAGGCGAACACGAGCGCTCGTGAATCCGTCGTGTGACGTGTGAAAAAAATCTAATATACCCGACACCATTACCGAGGATAAATCCGCCCCGTGGGCGACGTTGTCCTACATTTTCGTCGGCTCCACGCAGCGGGAAATTACCGATCCGACGCGGATCGTCAAACAAAAACGGGACAAGCCCAAGTCGGGATCGTCCGAGAACGGGGGACTGGCGGATGAAATGAACATCGACCGCCGCAAAGTGGATTATTAAATCCGATTTAAAAATTTGTCCCGTTCCGAGGCGCGTTGCCAAACACCGGCGGCCCATGGCATTATTACCTCGGAGCGGATTATCGAGACATGCACGGTAAAAAATTTGTTATCAATCACCAACAGACGAAACGAAAATCATGGCGATCGGGGGGATGCGGGAATCGACCGCGAAATCCCATTAAAAAGACCACCGATCCGCGGCGAATCGGCCAAATACAGCGGACATTATTAGCCCAAAGCAGATTATCGAGAGATCAGTCGAAAGCAGATCAAACGCGGTCGGTAATCGATGTTTTTTCAACAAAATGGTATTGCGTGTTTCTCTCACCGTCGTTTTTCATATCGCTTTATTTCTATTTAAGTGTCACGAGAGACTTTCTAAATTCGAAAGATAATCCCGGTAAATTACATCCGACTTGACTGATAATCATCTTTCTCTGCTCTCGCCCGCATCTCGTCTTTATAGCGGACGAAAAAATTATTGTTACACACTAGATGAATTAACAACGGATTATCCGTCTACTTCCCTTGGGAACTTCCTGTCTCTCATGTCTCGCTCTCCCTCTCCCTTCGCTCCCTCCACCATACGTTATTTTCCATTATCGTCCAAATGCGGCAGTAATTGGTTTTCTATCATTGCGCGCGGCGTTAATGGCAATTTTAAATTAACACCGGTGGATATCCGTCGTAATTAACGGTTCAACTGTTTCAATCCGAGGGAGAGGGTAAGCCACCATCGTCGCAGGATATATGTTACCGGACTGGCGACATCCCCCTCCCCGCACTTCACGTACGTGCACTCGACGCGTCGCGACACTATTTGTGCGTGTAATTAATATCGTGTAATAAAATTATATTTACAGTTTTTAAGATGCTTAACAGCATCAGATAATTAATAGCTTTCTGAGATGCGTATTTGTAATATTAAATTGCTTGTTAATTTTATTTGCCGTATTCACTGACAGAAAAAATATCGAGGTATCGCGAAGCGAATGTTACATTTTTTTTTCGATACTAATTATGAAGAAATTTGATTGTGACGATGAAATGTACATTTCTGTGAAATATATTTCATTAATTGTAAAAATAATAAAATGAATAGTTTATTTGTTACAAATAAAATTTTATGTCACTTTGTTTATAAATAAAGATTTATTTCATATATATTAATAAATTTTTAATTATCTTTTTTCAGTGTAAGAGGTAAATATGCCAATAGTATAGACATGATCCATTTTTTTTGCACAAAATAAAAATTTTATTTATAAATATGAAGCTTTTAAATGGCTCTAAATAAATTTATTTTTAGTAAATGCATAAACAATAAATTTGCACCTTTTACTGCTCTTTTAAGACTGTGTTTCAAAACATATATAATCGGTTTGCTTGAACTGGAACTTGTATAAATTCACAAGAAATATTATTATAGGCACGAGGAGAACTGCTTTGGCCGAATATGATATTTTTCACTCGTGTGTATCTGATATCTTTTTCGGATGTGCATTAAATATTCGCATTACGGCATGCACCACTTCGCATACGGCATCGTTCAACGAGCCGCGACGATTCACGATTTTTCTTCTCCCGCGGGACGAAGCGGGGATAAACGTCCGCGCTCGTCTCTCCTTCTCTCGTTCTCTTCCCTTTTCCGCTTCCGCTTCCGGTACGCACCATCCGCGCATGATTGTTAATACACCGTTTTATTAATTCACGAGAATTGTCACCACCTCTCCTTCCCTTCGTGCGCTTTTAGGAGCGCCTTTACAAGCTTTTGTAAGGGCCTTTATGACTCTCCCTCTGCAACGACGAGATGAATCTTTAAGAATGAATTTCACTCTACGCTTGCGGGAGCATCGGCACGCGGAAATTGCGCTACCTCTCCGCAGCGGCTCGTGAAATTGCTGGTAATAATAAATTAATCGCAATGTAACAAATACAGCAGGAAATATTTTATATATGTTAAAACCAATCCACTCAAGTCGTTATTAAAATTATATATATTATGCGTTTTTAACATATCTGAATGCTAATTTAACATTATGTGATTATGTTATTTGAACATTTTAAGTTGATGTTATATATTTTTTAATATCAAAATAACAACACAATTTATAAGCGAAGTGAATTCCTTTAAATTAACACCAAAATTTGAGTGGACCGTTTGGAAAATTTAACACAAATTTTCCAACTGTGTAGTAATAAATCACAATATTTGCGTGTATATAAACGAGAGAATGTAAAATACGAGCGAGAATACGTAAAAATATCAATTCCCATTTGTAATAAACAAATACGAAAAACATTAATATAAATGTCGATGTGCGCGGGAAAGTAAATGATAATAAGAAGCATGGAAATTATTATGGCTGGTTATCCTGAATCGTTTAAAATAAAACGGATCAGTCTAATTGGCCGAAAATTTGCGCTCTCACGTCCATATCTCGCGAGTCAACTTCACGCGAGGCGCCGCGTAAATTAAACGCATTATGATCGCAAATTCATACAGTGTACTCCTGCCCAAACAATAACCGGAATGGGTTCGTTATTTTTCCACTGCGGCGGACAGTGTTCATTTCGCCACCGGCAATCAAGTGCTCTCATTAATAAAGCATTTGGGGCATAAATTAATTATCGCCCCTGTCCTCCCACATCTCCCACCTGTCCATACACAGGGGGTTTTCCGTCTGTTTTCTCTCTGCGGAATACGCCGCCGTTTCCCCGTGCAAGTTGATCGCAACTCACTCGATTATTTCGATCTATTCACAAAATCGAAAGTCCCTCTTTCGCGAGAGAAGTACGCCGGATTACTTTCGTCGGATTACTTTTTCTATACATAGAAAAAAATATTTTTCTATTACTAAGAAGAATGATTATTCAATTTATTTTCTTTTTAATCCCTTGAATTTATTAGAACCATCTTAAAAACTATTGCTTTAATGCGGACAATTAATATATTTTTTTTAATTTTGACTTTTTACAATATATGCATTATTTTTTATAGCAAATCTCAGATAACGTTGATAGAATAATTAAATAATTTCAATGAATAATGCCTTCGATTTAAAATGTATGCAGGATCTGAAAAGATTAATTAATTATGTTTAACAAAGAATATTCCATTCAGTTGAATCAACTTTAACTTCTTGTTTGAATATGGACAAACAAATGTGCATGGTTGATACATGCTTATCAGCTGTTAATTAAGTTTATCAGAAACAAATAAAATGTTATAATAATCAAATGTTTTATTTTAACTAAATTATTTTATTGTACCAAGGATTTATTTGTCTATATCCAAACAAGAAATTAATTGATTCAACTAAATGAGTTTCTCAGTGTACTTATTATAAATTTTAGAAATATTCAAAATAAAAATTCATTTTTTTAAAAGAATATTATGAAATTGATCGAATAAGCGACTTTGTAATTTGTTGTATAATAAACAAATCGAATTTGATTTAATTTAATCTCTTGATTAAAGTATTGAACTTCCTATAATTCAGAATATTTTTAATAAATTTGGCTTATGATGAACTTATGATAGATTTATGGATATATGAACTTTTGAAATATTTGAAACAAGTAATTATTATTTGCGTACAGTAGATATTTTTCTGTTACCTTGATGATCAAATTATCGCGAGGTATTTCGCGATGCGAGCCGCACGATTCTCAAAGCCACCTCTCTTTCTCTCTCTCTTTCGATCTTTCTTTCTCAATAGGTACTAATTTACGTCGAGGTTTTCGTAGCCGGCCTCGGAAAATCCGCGGTAAATCGAAAAGCGCGATAAAAGGGCCGCCCGGGCGAGAAATTAATCGTAGCCCGGAAGATCTCGGACGTGTTAGGTGATGAATTAAAAGGCTTTCTCTCTCCACCTACGTGCGAGATCGTTATACGGTGGGCCAACAACTAATTACGGATTACGGCACCTAAATCAATCGCCAGAGCGCTCCGCGAGGTATAATACAAATGAAGAATTATACGATAAACGGATGAAGAAAAGATAACAGCGCCGCGGCCAATATTCCGCTGTCGGTTTAACTTCGTATTTAAACGTGTGATTTATCAGTTTTTAATTATATCTAGTATCTATATAGAGAATGCAACATATTCTAGATTTAGATTTTATTTAAATGCAAACATTACTCGTGTTAGCTTTGTCAGCTGATAAAAAATTTTATGTACACTATTAATTCTCCGCCGGCATGGTCGATTCTTTATTGTAAATATTTGATAGCTAAATTTAAATCTGTAATAAAAAATAAGTAAAATATAATCCAACTTATGAGATAGTAGAAACTGAAAGCTTTTCCAAATATGTAAGAATTTTTTCAGATTTATACAGAACGATATAAAAATCTGTATTGAAAAGTTTGGAAAGCCATGTTGTGAACAAAGGGTGAAAATTTCACATTGCCGCGGCGGAGAATTGAATTTATCATATTAAATTACACCCAATTTGAATTATTTTTAATCATTTCTACAGGACGTGCAACTGCTCCTATTCAATATGTCGTTAATTTAATTGAAACAATGGAATTAAACAATTTAACTTCATTATGAAAAATGTATTAAATATAAGATTCAAATTTAATTTATCATTTACTATGTGTATATATCTTAATATGGTTGTTTACTATGAAACTAGCCGCAGGAGTGGATTATGTTTTACATTTTAGCATATGTGGAAGTTAAAAATAAAATGTTATTTAACTCAAGGATTATCACATTGCTCCTTTAATATCTAAAAGCGTTATAAAATGTACCTAATAAAACAGAACGTTTTTAAACTTTTTTTCATGAAACATTGCAGATATAAGTATAATATACGGATATACTGAGACAAAATAAATGGTTGTGCAGTTACCATAATTTAACTATAATTTATAGTCGTTTTCGGTATTAACAATATATTTTTTGTAAAATTATAAATGTATGATTAATTATAAATACTTTTTATAGTAAAAATAACTATATTAATAAAGCTTCTCTTTAACCATAATAATTTTACCATACAATTATAATCACAAATTTCTTTGTTTTCAGGGGACATCGTCCACTGCCCGGGAGCGAGAGACGCAAATCAGCTGGTATGTCAAATAATCAGCTGGTTGACTCCTGTCTGTAAGTGTCTTTCTCTATGTTAAAATAAACTCGGTAGAGACCGCGATAAAATTCTCTTACGCTTTTCCGATTATCGTGTAAAGAAATTAATAACATTTGTGCATCTCGTAATATCACTCGATCTCCAATTCATTCGCTATCATCGATCGTGTTAATTTTTCATAACCATTGCACTTTCTACATATGTCGAGCAGCTCTCGTTCTTCGACATTTTTTCCCCTCTTTAATAATTTGCAGTTCCGTCCTTATTTTGCAGTAAACTCAGCGAGTAATTCGCGAGGTATTTTCTCGGGCTCTCGTAGTAAACTTCAGTCTTACTCCTTGACGACTTTGACGTTAACTTTCCTTTGCGATAATTCAGGCATAATTACAAAGTTACTTGACGTGAAGGATTAAAAAGGTTTCGGCATTTTAAGCCTCGGGATAGTAAATAAACAACGAAACCACGTTTTCTCCGTGGATTTCCAGCGAACTCTGCTTCAGAGTTCTCTAGTTCGAACCTACCGGCTCTATCCATATTTAAATATCGCGATCGTTTAAAAAATCCCCGAGGCCGCGCAATGTGCGTCTCCGGCGAAAAAGACAGTTACAACAACACTAGGATCCCTATTCTCTATTCTGTAACAGACAGCAGTATCGTTTCATTGTCGTTACATGCATTATATAATATATTATAAAAATACTGCGTAATGACGATGTAACAATATTGACTGTCAGGTCCGGTTTTTCATTTTCTGGTTAACCTTGTGGTATAGAATTAATTGCATTTTGATGATAATATAAAATTGTATTTTTCTAGTTATAATTCATTACTAATCTAATGATAATTTTGTAATAATAACATTCAAAATTACTTATTACAAAATCATCAATTTAGTGATTTTTCTAGCTACGTTTAATTATTAAACTAATAATGATGACTTTGAAAGTTACTCATTACAAAATTATCAGTTTATAGTGATTGACTATAGCTAGAAAAATACAATTTTTGCAATAAAGAAATAATATAAGACGAAAATAGATCAAAAAAATCAAACTAAAATATTACAAAAGCTACGAACCAAAGCTAATTATTCGAAGCTGGAATTCATACATAATAATCTTTAATAATAGACAAGACATGTTTCAATCTGCATTCTCAATGTTACATGATATAAAATTCAATAACGATGATTATAAATTTAAATTTAAAGTAAATTAGAAGGACTACGAGCATTTATATTGTTTATAATTTTGTATTTAACCTATTCTTTTTATACTTGATTAAAATTAAACGAGATTGTTATGGCTCATAGCCCTTCTAATTTACTTTGAATTTTATTCTTACTGAGCCATATTATTTTTGTGTTATGTAAATTTAAAAATTTAAATCACGTATGATTTTCAAGCATGATAAAATGAAAATCGAACAAAGTAATAGTAATGCAAAATTAATGATAATAATATTCCAACGTTCTTACGTCACAGAATCATTGTTATTGTAATATGTTCACATACAATTTTTACACTATTACGAGATTACGTTTAATCACAAGTTAAATGAAAAACCCGTCCTAAGAGTTATAGAATAAAGGCTTAGGTCCGGAAATGAACGATAAGGGCGAACGATTTTGATAATTTTACGAATAATCGACCATTAGGCTGGTGAATCGCCGGATTGAGCAGAGACAGGAGCACAACATAACTCGCACTGAGATCACGCAGAGGTGACTAACATGCATTAATCATGCGATTACTCACGCCGAAACTCGAGAACGTACGGTCAATTTTATCCCGCGGATTAATCAACGAAACGAATTCTTCCTGCGAATTCTCTCTGCTGTCGCTACAAAACGGCGATTAGCACGCGCGTACGTAATCTTATTAAGCCGCAATTGAAATAATAAAGTCTTACAAAGGACGTCAATTTGCGAGTCGCGAAGCGGCCGTTATCGCCACGAGGATCTCCACGAGGATGACGCGAGGATTTCATCGCGCGCGTAAAGCGTTACGAACGCATTCTAAATTGCAGTGCGACCTTAATTAGCGCTAATTGACCTGGCATTGTCGCGTAATTTCTAATTCGTCAAACCAGCTACTAAGACGTACGTTAACACTTTCGGAGTGAGTAACACCGCCGCATCTTCGACGAGCATGTTTGCACAATCGTTTAGCATGACCACAATGAACGCGGCCGAGGAGAAGGATGCTCCGTTGCAAATTAGCAGCATTCTCCTCGAGATCATCCGTCACGCCTCTATAGCTGCCGCCTGCATTCCTTTGTGTTGTTTTCGTACTTGGTTTGCTTTTCATTACGCATGAAATGTTACTCGCCGCCGCAAAACTTTTGTGGAATTTACGATATAATTTGCGTACTCTTCGATCGATTTTTTGCGGAAAGTATGATTTGTGAAAGATCAGTATCTATTTTCACCAATATTGAGAGAATAATTTTTGGTATTTGTAACTAGGTAACACAATTATTAATATTGTAGCAATAATAGTCGTAATTACAACAATCTGTAATTATATTAATAGTTACAAATATTAAAATTTTTGTTTTCAGTGTATATGAACTCTTAACCTCAGTTTAATTTATTCTTTATCTTTTTCTCATTCTTACAAGAGAAGAAACAGAAGTGGGAATATGCTTTTGAAATGCGGTTTGCTGTAAGTAGAAATGACCCAATCTCACAGTAACTTATTAGTCGGTAAATTATATAGTAATTTTGAAAAAAAATTGATAAAATGACAAATAAAAAAAATTAGAGAATATAAAAAAATTATATAAAAAGGAGCGTTTAGTTTTTTAGTCTTGAATTTAACACTTCATTCAATTCATAATAAGAATGTCAAATTCTAATTTCAGATACCTAGGTTTTTTCAAAAATAAATAATAATTATAACAACTTCGATGTTATCGGATCGATTAATCACTTAGGCAGGATAATAGCTTTCAGCTAAAAAAGGAAAAAACTTAAGCATTACAATGTCTCAAGACTAATCGACTTTCATTTAATGCACGGTATAAATACAGTTCGGATTAATGCGAGTACAACTGTCTACTACATTGTCGAGGTGGTGATGAAAACGTATTAATCCAAACTGTATTTATATCATCTACGTATTGGAAAAAAGTCAATTGATTTTAGAACATTGCAACATTTATAACTTTTTTTCCTTGTTTTCCTGATGTCTATTATTTTACCAAGTAATTAATCGATATACAATGACTCTAACATTTTTATATTTACTGTATATAAATTGATTATAAATTGTATAACATATTATTAACTTTTGAAAAAACTGAGGGGCATCTAAAGTGTGAGATTATTAATATGAGCACAATGGATTATTTTTTACAATAAACCACATTTCAAAAGCACCTCAGCCAACACCAACTAAAAGTAACTTAATATCAATGTTATAATTTCACACTCAACAATGCAACTGTTACATAATACCACGTGTTATATTACTTTTAGTTTGTCCCGACTAGGGCGTTTCCACTTTTCTAGTCATCCCCTTGACAAAGTTAGAGAGAGAGATAAAAAAGAAAATTATGCCGAGATTATAGTTAATCTACATTGTAAATATGGGTATAAACAAGACATTATGTTTTATTTAATTTTAATTAACCTAATTAATAATAGTTAATTACTCTGTTTAAATGAAACTTAAAATGGATCGTAGTAAGACTTCGTCAAGGAGAGATCAATCCTGAATCGATCGAAAAATACGGCTGCAAGTTCGATAACCTGTTTCATATCATTCTCTTGTATGTGTTGCGTGTGCTACATTCCGATCAGTTATAGATTATTATTTCAGACATGAATGAAATACCGCCGTAAAATTACCACTTCGACTGTCATGTCATATCTGAGTGATGCGTGAGTTTCCGCAAGAGCTCTGTCATCTATTTGAAATATATCCATTTTTCTATCCATTTAAAATGATTTCACGAAGTATACAAAAATTATATATAAAATTATATTATATTAAAACATTAATTAGAAACAATAAAATATTAAAATAATATATTAGATTTATTAAAAATAGAATTATATTCATTAAAACAATTTTTCTTATATATTTATATTTATTTCAATCAAAAGAAGATCTATTATTTCGATTTGTGAATGATAGTTTTCATTTATATCTTCTGAAATTTATAATTATTAAATATATTATACATATATATATGTGTGTGTGTATATCATATAGATTTTGTATTTTTTTTGTAATCTAACTTATATTTTACAAACGATCGCGAACTTCTCAACTTTGGACCTCTCAGAGCTCAACGTCAATGTCAGCTTGACAATCAAAGTATAATAATGCTATCCGTGTTTTAGAAAATAAGTAACATGTAGTAGAATTTAGTTTCGTGTATTGTAAAAGTATCAGTTATCGTAAAGTATTTCCTCCTTTCACTTTCTTCTAACTTCCTTCTCTTAAACAATACGTTAGTATATTGTACTTTATAAAGCATTTTCTCGCATTCTGCAAGACGTATAACAAGTCTCAAAGAAAAACGTTCGTTTTCAGACGCGTCCTACAGGAGAAAGTCCCCGACATGCCGCAATACACGTAAGCTCACTATAGTAATTTACGATATCACGCAACGCTACGTACGCACTTCCGTCGATCTCACATTTCTCTGATTCACCTGCCGTAGCGGACAGGGCGACACGGATTACCATGGGAGTAACGGACAGGCGGACACCCACTCGTTGCACTCGTCTCATCTGTCCGTCCAGGAGGATCCGCTGCTTATTCGGACCCACAAGCAACAGACTTCTCAGCAAGTGAGACTGACACTCATCGATATTTCCCCGACCGATATTTCACGCGCGACTTGTTCTTTCGAAAGTTCACTCACCCTTCGATGCCACAAAATTATAAAAGCGACTTCACAATCAGTATAGCGGCATAAAGGGACATTTCAAATTCTTTGTTACATTTATTATATTTATTATTAGATATTTGTTATGTTTTTTAACTAATTTTTATACACAGGATTGTCACAAATTCCTCATCCTAAAATTTCATAACTTTTCCCCGACTTTTAATAATTTTGAATTTTTTTTTTTGTATTTTCGCCCTGATTTGAAAACCGTCAAATATTTTATTGAAAGATGAATTTAACATAGCAATATAAATTATTAATTTTACTTACACTGCTGATCTTTAATTCATCACTAGTCGACACTGTTTGCATCTTTAATTGTCCAAAATTGCGTAGATGTGATGTATGTATATTAAACTTCTTTAAAGTCAAGAATTTTAATTTTTCAGAAAATTTTGCAAAATTGTCTTTTCCCTGACTTTCTTGATCATTTTCAATTTCCTGATTTCTAATTTTGTCGCAATCTTGATATATGTTATATTTTGTTTGATATTTTATTTATTGTATTTATGTTACGTACGTATTTGTCAAGAACAATCTTTTTATTCGATCACACTGGTATATATCTGTCTCTTTTATTCTTGAACGTACATCTGCAATAAAAAAAAAAGTGAATTTGCTCGGTTAATTTTATCTGAAATCACCGGGACTTTTGTCGCGCTCCATTTCGAAAATCTAATCCTGCCGTCGATGTCGATATAATCGTATTACGTACAACGCGCGAACACGGGTATTAACGTACATGTCGCGCGGCGAAAATCCCGTTGAGTGAACACGCGCGAAAAAGAGAGGAACGAGATTGTGTGACGGCGCGCTTCCTTCCCTCAGGTGACGACTGTGACGAAAGTCGTGCGCGAGGTTTCCCACATGGAGCCGGATCCGGGCGCGGTCAGTTACATGTCGGTGCCGTTAATGTCGCAAGACTATCAACACGCGGACCCGCGCTACCCCGCGGACCCGTACATGGTCAGCTTCGACCATTACGACCCGTACCTGGGCTACCCGCCACAGCCAGGATACCCGGGACCCCATGGTATCTACATGCCACGCTCGCATTCTCCCCACAGCCCTCACAGCCCGTCGGAACACAGTCGTGCTTCTCCGCCACACGGTACGTAACTATCAGTCACCTCTCTTCTCATTCTCCAATCTGATCACTTTCAGCTGTCGTGAACAGCGCTGTCAGTGGCAAATTTATCCATGAGAGAGAATACAGGAAATATATTATTTATTGTAATATAATACCACTTGTTAATTTTACATTTTTAGTTCATGAAATATATGTATACATATTCAAGAAATTGTACGTATATATAAATATACGTAAATATACAAACTTGTTTGAATGAATATTAAATTGAATTTAATAGATAAAAAACGTGAACACCTTCAAACTACATTACTTGTTTTATTAATAAAAGATTAGCCCTCATTTGTTTTTATAATACACTTTAAAATTACATTATTTTCCAAAATTGCCGTCTGTTCTTCAAAACTCCAACATCTTTCTTAGCCAGCGAAATCGCCTGATATAAACATCACCGAATCATTGTGAGCTTTGAAGAGCAGAGAAACTCTGAGAAACAAATATCTTTCTCTTTAAAATCTTTCAAACAATTGAAAGGTGTTCTTAGAAGAATGATAACACATTGCATTAAACTATTTGAGCATTTTCTTCTACAAAAATAAAGTTTGTATTAAAGACAAATGATAGGGCGATCTATTAATGAAACAAATACTTTCCAGATATTTTCACATTATTTTGTCTACTTTCTGTACACAAGATAATCCAAAAGTTCAAAATTAACATTATTACAACAATAAATGATAATTTCTAAGCAAAACTTTCTCTCTGCACCGAGGGAGATCATTAAATGTAACGTGTTTCGAAGACGTTACCTTATTTCTGCGATGTCTCGAGGGAGAGACAGCGCACCAAGTGAATCTTCGATAATAACATAAACACGGTGATCTGTTTTCCGCAGAGTACATGCGCAAGGGTGCACCCTATGTGGAGGGTAGCTATAACGACATCGACCCCGGCTTAAACCCCGCTTTGCAGGACCATTATCGCATTACTCCAAGTCCAGGTGGTCCCGGAGATCAGTATGGTAGGTGAACTAGACTGCAACAAGTGTGATTCGAGGAGGTCTCGTGTTCGCCAGGGCGACTGGCAAATTCGATTTTAGCACGCCGTTCGCCCGGACGTTCACGCGACCACGATCAGATCGCGTCACTTGGGAAAAAACGCGTCCTCGTACTACGAGGATACCGCATAATTCACTTCGATTATCTCCCAAACGTTACTCCACGTTCGCTCGAGATCGAATCGGCAACACACGGAATATGGATGGCTCCGGCGAGCCCTCTCAACATCCTCTTCGTGGTGGAGGTCACATCCACCATTTATCTAACTTGTGTCCCTCCGGTCTCCTTTTCTCCCTCCATTCGTTAAACGACTGCTTTAATATCGAAACGCGGATTAATACTCTCTCTTCCTAAACTTTTGTGACTTTATAAACTTACCTATATGACTTATTAAAGGCTATGCTTGGATTTCCAAATGCTTTCTACATTGTTGGATATTAAAAGAACAGTGATAACTCAATGTCTTCAATTACATAACATTTTGTTATTTTTAACTTTCATCTAAATTAAAATGTAAATTAATTCATTTCTGTAGTTTCAAAGTAAACAACGTTCATATTAACGCACTGAATAAATGATAAACTAAATTTGAGTTAAATTTCATAGAATTTCTTAAATTAAATTGTTTCAATATTGTTTTAATTAAATTAACAACATATTGAATAGAAGTAGTGGTAACCTATAGAAATAATTGAAAACAACTCAAATTGGGTATAATTTGACATTATAAATGTAACAGTGTAGTTACTAGCGTAGATACTACAATGTTGAATTCATAATATCAAATACCATTTTATCCTTGCTTAACATTCCGGGAACAAAAAAAGGATAAAATAATGGATAAAATTTGGACAGCATTCGGATGGGAATTCAAATATATCTAAGAATTCTTTAACTGTACAATATCAGCTAAAAGTAGCAAAAAAAAGACAATGTCAGTGTAAAAAGATTTTATCGTAAATTCCTCCTAAAATCAATTGCAAAAACAAAACAAATTATTTAGCTTTTAATAGCTTTTGCAGTGCAATTACCATACTTTGCTGCAAAGTTAGGTAAATAACTTTTAAATAAGTAAGTGGATTTAAATGAAGTTTTGCAAGAATATTTATTAGTTTTATTAGTATACATGAAAAATTTGATTGAATTCGTAATGCTATTTCCTCGTCAAATTTGTAAATAAGTACTGCACGTGATTTTACATAAAAATCAAGGCAAGTAAAAAAATTTGAGTAACTTTTAAATCAATGAGACAATTGTGTTTTATTCATACGTAATAATAGAACAACCTATGAAATTTTGATATTTTTGGTAATGCTTTAAATTATAACATATTCTTAAAGCTGTAAATTTTTTATTAAATTTTTGGAAAATGACGTTATCTTCTTTCTCTGATCATTACGTAAAGTCGAACAGACGTTGCACGTACAAGAGACTTAATTTGATCTGCCACGTAATATGACATAAAATTACATTTTAATTCTGACCCGACTGATACAATTTTCTCTGAATTTAATTCGAAACCACATTGCTTCTTTTTTTCAATGCCCATTTCGTTTCTGAAATTAAATAAAACATTGATATATTCGTGAAATAGAGAAAAAATATAAACTCTGCAATTAAAATTAATAATTGTCATAAGTAACTAAAAACTTTGAAAATTTATATAAATGATTAATGATATTCGCGTATTTCATCATATTTCCAATAATTCATACGATATGTTGTTTTCCAAAGCAAAATTTGTATCTCATGGAAAATATCAGTATCTTCGAATCCTGAAGTGTGCGAAGATAAGCACTTATCATTGGAGATAAACGTAAGTGAATTATGCGCTTCTGAGAGTGAGACTCCCCTTGCCTTCGATAAAAACGATATTAGATCATAACTGTGATTAATAATCGATGGCCTTTTCCGTTTCAGATGAGAGTAAAGTGGCCTATGGCTACGTGTCGCCGTCACCGTACGGACCTGTGGGATACGTGCCCGCCGTGGGGGTCGGACCAGTGCCGAGTGACGTGCCCGGCTACGAGGAAGGTCACCCAGGAGTGCCCCTCACGTCGGCTGTGCCACCCGGCATCTTTGAGGACGAGGTGCACCTACAACGGCTGCAGTCGCGTCATCCGGTGGTGCCTGGTATGGCAAGTCCACTCGACGACGAGCAAAAGTCCATGCGTTGGCGGGACCCGAACCTCTCCGAGGTGATCGGCTTCCTGAGCAACCCCAACAACATAATAAAGGCGAACGCGGCCGCGTATTTGCAACACCTTTGCTACATGGATGACCCGAATAAACAGAAGACGCGTAGCCTTGGAGGCATACCGCCACTGGTGCAGCTGCTGGACCACGACAATCCAGATGTGTACAGGAACGCGTGCGGTGCGCTGCGGAATCTGTCGTATGGACGACAGAATGACGAGAACAAGCGCGCGATCAAGAATGCGGGCGGCGTGCCGTCCCTGATCAACCTGCTGCGACGGACGTCCGACGCAGAAGTCAAAGAGCTGGTTACGGGTGTACTGTGGAACCTATCTTCGTGCGAAGTGAGTAGTGTGTCCTTTCACCGCGCAATTAGGAAAATTAGAAAAAAAAACAGAAGATCTTTATGCTTCTCTTTTTGTTCATGTAGAGCATTTCTTAGATACTGTCTAAAGAATTGATTTTTGAAATCATCTTATGAAGAAACGTTCTCACATAAGATTTCAAATTTTAAAGGTTCCATTTCTGATACAATATGTTCAATAAATAAAATTATTGTTTTTCCATTGTCTAATTATAACTACATATAATAATTTGAGTTATTTTTAATCATTCCTATAGGTCGCCACTATTTCTACTCAATTCGTCGTTTATTAAAACAATATAGTTACAATTTAATTCAAGAAATGGATTAAATTTGACCCAGTTTATTATTCACTAATTCTTACATTAACATAGAAATTGTTTACTTTGAAACTAAGCAATCATAGAAATGGATCGATTTACATTTTAACACATATTATAAAAGTTAAAAATAGTAAAATATTGTTTAACTTAAGAAATTAGATTATCATTGTCCTTTTCATATCTAACAGTTCTTTTGACTTCTGCTAACTTTTAACACGCGACTTTTCAGGACTTGAAGAGGTCGATCATCGACGATGGCGTGACGATGGTGGTGAGCAATATAATAATACCTCACAGCGGCTGGGATCCGAGCTCGTCAAGCGGCGAGACTTGCTGGTCCACCGTGTTCAGAAATGCGTCCGGTGTACTGAGGAACGTGTCGAGCGCGGGCGAGTACGCGCGGAAAAATCTGCGCGAATGCGAGGGCCTGGTGGACGCGTTACTCTACGTCGTGCGTTCTGCGATTGAAAAGTCCAACATCGGCAACAAGATCGTCGAGAATTGCGTATGCATCCTGAGGAACCTAAGCTATCGCTGTCAGGAGGTGGAAGACCCTAATTACGACAAGCACCCGATCCAGTCCACGGTGCAGAACAGAGTCACCGCTCCCGCGAAAGGTGAGCCCAGGAAGTGCAATAGGGGAACTTGTTTGAAAGAGTCGATGCGCGACAGCAGTTTATCTTTCTTTTCTTTCTACCTTTTTCGAAAAGAAAGGAAAGAAAAACTCGAGAAAATTAATCTAATTTTAATTCAAATTTAATCTGATCGAAGGATATAAAAGTAGAATTATTACGCACATACAAAAAAACCTCAGTTTTAATTTATTAGATTTGCCTTACTTTTTATTTATTTTCACTCTTTTTTTTGTTTTTTATCACAACTAATTAATATATGAAAACGTGGTAAAAAAATCTCGTATTAGAAGTTTTAATTTTACTACAGAAATGGAAATTAGAGAACGCGCGAGACGCATTTTTCTATCTTTCAATCAGATTAAGAATTGAATTAAAAGTAATTTTCATGAGACAGTTCTTGAAGAATCGGACCGCGCTAGATCTCTCGTATCGAGAGTGATGCGTTTGCGAAGATAAACGTGCAATCGTGAAATTATTCTATAATAAAAGTACAATAAATTTGCATAGATAACCGTGAACGTGCAACGTAGTACTTAATGGTGTACTTTAATGAGGAAAAATAAATTGCGCGAAGATAGAGGGATATCTCGAGCGTTGCTTTTGGAACGAGTATGTTTTCCCGCAACATGCACGAGTTTCCCTCGGTATGCATATAGCTGCAGTCAGAGCGTGTGTGTGTGTGTATGTTGTGTGTGTAAAGATTGGGAGGGACAAGTGAGGAGAGAAGGTAAATGATTCACCCCTTAAACCAACCATGAAATTAGATCGGAGGGGACATGCAGCTTCCCTGTTGCAGACACTCTTCCATTATACAAAACTATCGCGATGTCAGCTTTTAAAAACAGTTAATTATCTGGTGCTAAATTCAGACAAAACAATCCGTTTTATTTTAATATACGTCATATTTATTTTTTCATTATCGAGTTTAATTTGATTTTTAAATCGCATCATCGAGCGTTCAGATTTTTTTCTCATAAAAACCATCTGAGATATTTACGTGCGAGTTGTTGAAATATTTACGATTACATTTACTCGAAATAAGTAACATAGCCCAAATGAAATTGTATCATTAATTCTCCCACTCGCGTTTCACGGACACGAAGCCCGCTGATATTTTACGGACGTGTAGTCGGTAGTTTGTAGATAGTTAGTTTACGTAGCGTATTAAATTTGATTAAAACTTCCGGGCCGGTTTACCGAGGTGAGGTAGCGCGAGGACGAAATTTGTATCGCTCCGTAAACCGTAAATAACGCACTTAGAAAAGTGGCGATAGCAAAACGTTGCAATTAAGGGTAGATGGTTTGCTGTAGATAGACAACTGTATTCACAATCTCCTTCCGCAATTAATTCATCCCAGACTGTCTCTTGGTTTCGATTTAATTTGTCTTTTACTGGTTTCAAAATGGATAAATGTATATAGTATGTCCAGAAATCGTTTCCTTACTTCAAACGTGACACAAAAAAAATGATTTTCGAGTTAGGTAACTATCTAAATTCTTTAGAGTGAAAAAAATCTCACTTTAAAGAGTGAAAATTGAGCCCGACTAGAAAAACAGTTCAATTTTCAATCTTTAAAAAGTAAGATTTGACTCTTCAGAAAAGTGAGATTCACTCTGAAAGTTTTAAAGAGAGTAAAGATTACTCTATCAATCATCAAAGTAAACTAACTTAACTTCACAAGCTGTCCGCCAAATAACTTGTGCCGTTCTTCAGATTTTTAAAGAGATCATAATATCTTCTATAAGAGTGATACATTTGAGTTGTGTCATTTTTGTAAATAAAAAGAAGAGACTTCTACAGAGAACAGTTAGAGTTAAGACAGTTCTGATGATTAAAGTTTAAAGAAGAAATTTCTTATTTTAAATTCAATCATTTTAGCTGATCAAGATAAATATAAACTGTTGGTAATATTTCGAAATACGTCACTTTTTACAAATTATTCTGGATCTGTTATAATGTTGTAGAACATAAAATGTTACGACTCAAAAAAGATGATTTTTTAAGAGTCATAAAACGAAAATAACACTTTATTATGTTTCTAAGAATATATTATTTTGTTGATATTATTTGATTAACAATAATTTTCTAGTTGAAAAATAATTTTTTTCCTTTTCTAAAATACTTAATATCATATTTTTTGAATTATGTCACTTTCGAAATAGGAGAACAAAATGTAGGTACATACACGACGATCCTATATATCTTTGTATACCTCTGTCTGTATTCGTTTACTGCTCCCTCTCCCTCTCTCTTTTTCTTTTTCTATTTTAGACAACAGTTAATTATACGTATGTTCTAGTTTAACACTTAAAGAGTCTTCCTACTTTCGGTTTATTTTGAGATTCCGTTAACAAATCACACAGATTTTTTATGAATCCTAGCTCAGCATGAATTAAACTGTGTTTCAATCTTTTTAGCATACAGTTTATGTCAAGGTAAGCCCCCTCTTGCAATTCCATTGATAAATTAGTTTCCGTTCGAAGACATATAGTTATTGCATGCTTTGCCTTGCCAGATTGTAAGCCGACTACATTACATTATTTGAGTTATATACATTATTGAGTTATAAATTTATATTTTCTCTATAAAAATAATTATTTCTCTTTTTTTTTATTTGATGTTGTAACCGCTATGTTCTTAAGTGATGATTTATACTTTTATATACATTGTCGATGTATTTGCAAAATTGACCAAAATTCAGAAACAAAATTGACCGACAATGAATAAATTCAGCGAGCTTGCTGCGAAGTTTGGCATATGGTTTACAATTTCGTTTCTAATTTCGTTTATTACGTAGATAACTAGCTCATTTAATTTAGCAGGTTAGTTAAAAAAAATTAGAAGTGTGTAACAGGCGCCTTAGGAACACGAATACGCGATCGCGCTTTTCTCAATATCGCTCAATGTTGCTCGATGTTTCACCGACTTGTTGTTGCAAATATCGCGGAATAAGGAATCTTACAGAAAGCGATTCGATAATTGGACACAAATCAATCTGATCCCGAAATGAAATAAAATTCAATGTAACATTTGCCTCTTTGGTTTCGTAATATTCCTAATGTAATCCTCGGCCGCTTATTAATATGAATTCTCTGTGATTCTGCTCTAGGTGAGAATCTGGGTTGTTTCGGCGGGAGCAAGAAGAAGAAGGATGGCCAGCCAGTTCAAAAGGAGACCACCGCGTCACGTACAACGAGTCCGCGGACCGAACCGGTCAGGGGAATGGAATTGCTCTGGCAGCCGGAAGTAGTTCAATCGTATCTTAGTCTCCTGCAAACGTGTTCGAATCCAGAAACGTTGGAGGCCGCCGCCGGGGCCCTGCAAAATCTTGCGGCTTGCTATTGGCAGCCGAGCATCGAGATTCGCGCGGCCGTACGCAAGGAAAAAGGTCTCCCTATATTAGTGGAGCTCTTGAGAATGGAGGTAATTACATGGTGTCAAACATTTAATTCCCTGAACACGCAAAGAGAACCTACGCGATTATAAAATGTATATGTTAAATTAAATTACAAATTAAATAAACGATTAAACTAATTAGATTCCATTTGGATTGCTTCAACGGAATATTATCCAACACTAACCTAATTACTTCACAATGTTTTCTCTATTACGTCATATGAAATATTACTCAAACCGACGTTTATTCTAATTTTATATTTATAGATTTATAAATATAAAATATATTGTAGAAAGAGAATTTTTGATATCTAATTTTATATCTTATATTTTATACTTTAAAAATTTTAATATTTATAAAAAGTTGTTAATGGATGATATATAAATTGTTAATTTTATTGCAATAAATAACAAAAAAATATCTTTTTTTAATTTCTAATATTTATATCTTAAGTTAGTTATATGTATATTTAATAAATATTAATAGGATTAATATTTATAACTCTGCAAAATGAGTAAAATCTAATACTGTGACCACAAACATTAGATTAATGTATTTTCTGCGGCTAGGTGGACCGAGTAGTTTGTGCGGTCGCAACCGCGCTCAGAAACTTGGCGATAGACCAACGTAATAAGGAGCTAATAGGCAAATATGCAATGAGGGATCTTATCCAGAAGCTACCGTCTGGAAATAATCAGCACGATCAGGGCACAAGCGATGACACGATCGCTGCGGTGCTCGCGACTTTAAACGAGGTCATCAAGAAGAACGCGGAGTTTTCGCGGTCATTGCTCGACGCAGGCGGCGTCGATAGACTGATGAACATTACAAGGCAACGCCAGAAATACACACCGCGCGTTCTTAAATTTGCAGGTAATACTTCAAAATCAGATTTAAACAATTATCCGATAATATGCATCGTGAAAGAAAACTTCAATAATTGACTTAGTTAATCAAATCATTATATCAACAGATAGAAATTATTCTATTTATGCGTGTTTTTAGGTCAAGTACTGTTCACTATGTGGCAACATCAAGAATTGCGAGACGTGTACAAGAAGCATGGCTGGAAGGAACAAGACTTCGTCACGAAAACCGTCGCTGCCAGAAATTCAGGGCCTAATTCACCCAATAATGCTAATAGGTAATTATCGCCCATAATGGAGCAGTAAGTAAAATTAAGTATATAGATTAGTAGCCGCAATAATGGATAATTGAAATATCGAGATGACAACGTAATTATTAAATGTAATTAGTATTTATAATTAAAACTTTAACATTAAATTATAAATATAGACAGTACAACATTTTAAATCGATTTTTTTAGTATCATATGTTAGCTATTTTCTGTAATTGTAAATAAATTTGATTTCTTAAGTTTTTATTTTTACAATTCATTATTACAAATATCGAAAATATTATAATTAATATGTTATCGTCATTAAATTAAGTTTATTTTTTCTAAGTATGAATTTATTATTTTCTAGTAGTTTAATTTCTGGGACTCCGCTTATTTTTCGTTTATGATTTATTCGTTTTGTCGTGTGAATTCATTTATGCCCATATTCATAGTCAGACCTTATATTTAAGACTTCCTTAAGTTTATCTTCAAATGTTCTACGAATTATTTTATTAGCTACTGAACATCTAAAGATAAATTTAAGGAAGCCTTAAGTATAAAATCTAATTATGAATACGGGCCTTAGTTCGCGATATTCACTGCGGAGTCCCCACTTTTTTCTCTCGGGCAACTTGATTCTACGTTAAAATGCAGTTATGATTGCAGTACTCTGAATCGACCGATGGCGAGTCAGGGAAGCACAAGATACGAGGATCGAACGATCCAGCGAGCGAACATGAATTCGAATAATGTTGGTCGACCTACTATATATCAATCAGTAAGTAATAATAACTAACAGCATCACTAAAATAAATATACGCAGCGTAGATAAACACCATAGGATGAAAAAAGCGTATTCGAAGCGTAGGAAAAGAAATCACACGTGCACATTTTATATATATATACATATATATATATATATGCAATCTGAGTCGTCGGTCTTACGAAAAAATTTACCAATTTTAGTAAATAAATTATAAAATAAGGCTTTATGAATAAATCAATTTTGATATTAAGAAACATGAAAAGCCAACGCTGGATGTTTTTGCGAAATTATTATATAATCTTCCTACATTAAATAAAATTAATTACGAACGTTTCAATACCTTTATCGTGTCATCTTCAGTGTAACTGAGTGTAACATTTGAAAATACATGTAAACAATTGACTATATAAACATTTAACATTTCTCCTAATTTGTCAAATTTAATTGTCGCTGCTAGATCGCATTGGTTTAGTGAAAATTAATGTTCTATTATATTCTATTATATTTTCATTAAATACTTGCGCATTTGTTGTTAGACACGTCATCATTCAATTATTAATATAGTCGATTTAATCGTATATAAATGATCATGGTCATCCAGCAATTATTTTGTAAATAAGAAAAAAAGAGAGAAAGAGCAACGATTTGTTTTAAATGACTAAAAAAAGAGTAAAAAATGAATTAAAAAATCTTACTTTTAAATGTGGAGTTTAATGATACCGCAGATTTACACGAATTTTTCTATATTTTTATATTTGTATTTTATTCTACGTATGTTATTAAGTTCAATTATTATTGATTCACAATTAATTATTTAATATGATAAAAAAAGTAATTAAAAATTTACTAATTTAGTTACTTCTTTCGTAAGACCGACGAAATATTTCGTCCTATTAATTCGTTGCCATGATAATTTTTTAATATTCGCGCCGTTATACAGAATAGAATTTAAGAATAATCTTTCGACATGACTTCCTTGAACACACCACATGGATCGTACACACTAATAAATAATTATATTTAACTTTGTAGTTAGTGCTTAACTTTACTTAAACTCACAAAGTGATTCAAACGCAACAAAGATACAGTTATGTACCTAGGACGATCGACGAAACTTTTGGTGCAATCGATTGTGCCAAAAAGAACAAACATCACTCCATAACTTTTAATCGAACATACACAGCCATTGTAATTTGCGTGATAAACACCATCGAATTGCATGATTTATGATTGTCTTCCTACAGTTTGGGTGATCTTGTAAGATTTCCATTTTTATCGCGCTTTCCATAAGATAGATGCAATAGAAAATTGTACGCATTAGAATGTTTTCCAAATTTGAAAGAACAATTCTAATAAATGTTACTGTCGAGTTATTATAAAAATTAAAATTAGTCGCCATATGTAATATCGTGTTCATCAATGCGAATCTGATTGTACAAGAATCCATATAAATGTTCACGTAACGTTTACGCGAGTTGACGCACGAGACCGGACCAAACTCTCACCTTTTAATAACGCCGCGTAGCTACTTTCTACATCCTCAAACTTTTTGCACGGTTTTCATAACGATTTTCCAACTTGCTAATTAATTTAAACTAACTGCGTGAGAGGAGGATCTCGAACATAATGTAATCTTAGGAACGCATCGAGCAGTATTGCTACTAACGATTTAGGTCTAAGCGAGAATACTCGAGGTATTCGCATCATGTACACTTCTGTCTCCGGAACAACGCACAAATTTACACTAACAATGAGGAGCTACGGCTGACGTGATCACTGCCTAAACGAACACCCTCACATCGTCACTAATGAAGGCAATTATTTTGACTTCTAGCGTACAATGAGAAAGCGGTTTCACAAGCATACACGATTGATTATCGAGAAAAAGCATTTGTATCGAGCTAGGAAGCGATTTCGATTTCCTATGCATTTTTCCAATGCCCTGTTAGTTTAGTTATATTTTATTATAGCGAGGTATAACATGCATTTACAACTAAATTATTACGTAGCCTATATAGTCTGTACTGTATGCCCGATTTTGTATATAAGCTTAGGAAATGATTATATTAATCTTGTATACGTAAGTTACAATACACAGAATATAATTATTATGGGTGCTCGCACGCCATGTACAACGCCGTACAAAATTATTATCCCCTCAGTACGCCGTTTTATGAAAATTTATTTTAAAGATATAATCGTCGAATATAAAGCCTAATGGAAAACGTCAAATTGTTTAGCTTGTTGACGATGTAGAAGTGTAAATTGAAAGATTTTTTATAATGGAAGGTTTCTCAGTTTCGTAACACGAGAACATTTACTATAAAAAATGTGAATGTATTATAAATTCAACATAATGTATTTACATAATTCTTATCGTATTGATATATATCGATAAAATGTTAACATGTGAAGATTTAATACATTACGGATTTTAAGGATATATTACATGTTTCTTTTTTAATAAAAGAAAAAATTATGAAAAAATTTTCTAATTTTTTAAATATCTTTTTATATTTAAACTGTACAATTTCATTGTTTAAAAAAATATGAATACTGTCTTTATTAAATAAATTTCCAATTTTAGTCATTCTTTGTAGAGATTTACATCTGATATATCCTTAAATCTATACTATGTTAAACGAACATCAATACGATAAGAATTATATAAACACCGCACATGACATTAAATTTACATTCATATTTTTTTAGTGTTTATAGACTCTTACTTGCATCCCGTGCATAAAAAAGAACTTCCTCCTAGATTAAATGCTATATATAATTTTGTAACACACGTACACACGTACACATCACACGCGATTTCATGTGCGACTTTATATCATCAGTGTAACTCAGCTACGAATTTACTCACGTCACCATCGGAACATTTATATTCTGTATTTAGCCGAATACTAAAACGCAATGTAATAAACAGGAACAATTACTTGAAAATATGTATATTAGATAGCCTATATACCTGATTGCAAATAAAGGCCAAACATATCACATCTTCTCTCTCTTCGTAGTTTTGCCTACACATTACAATGTACTCTCGATTATCCGGAATACAGAAAGTAATTACAAAGAAAGGAACACATAATACAATTCAACATACAACATACAATTTATAGAAACACAGACAGAAATTACAATACAAATAATAAATAATTTATTCGTTATATAATTTTTTAAATAATATACAGCCTTGGTTACAAGTATAAAACGCTCTTAGTTTATTGCATTTTCTTAGAAAAGGAGATAATGAAATAAAAAACTAATAAAACATTAAAATTATTATAAAAATAAATATTATTTAGTAATAAATGTTTTGCTGGTACTTAATATTTATCAAGGCTGTATATATCGTGTTAGAAAAAGTACTTAAAAGTTATCTCTACACTGAATATAAGAATAAAGTTTAATTCAATGCAAGCCATATGATCAGACTAGAGATTGAGATTGAATTTTAATCAATTAGAAGAAAGAAAACCAATTTGAAGCTTAACGACTTTTGCTTTGATTGATTAAATTCCAATCCAATCTCAATCTCGAGACTTTACTGTTCCATCAACACTTGCGAATGTACGGACGATCGAGGGTACAATGTGCATAAAATATCACCCCAAGTGTCTGAGCTTCTTTCAGCGTCCGAAGGGTCGAGGCGCCGCGCGGTTCTCCCCCCACCCTCGCCCACCCCCTCGCAAGAGAGACGCGCGACCACCAGTTGGCTAACCGTTGGCTTGTGTGTGTGTTGCAGCAGCCGAAACCCGGTGAGCCGCTCTACGCGCAAGTTAACTTGGAGAAGAAAAAGAAGCGGCAGTACGAGCTGGGGGTGGGCCAGGGTGGCCAGGTGGGTCAGATCGGCGGCGGCGCCGCGATATCCGGGGGCGGCGGCGGCATAGCTGGACCAGGCGGCGGCGGGGGTGGCCAGTGGGTGCCCGATGGCGTCGGAATGGTACCGGACGGCACTGGTGCCACGTCGGTAGCAGCGACGGTAGCAAACCAGGTGCCGCCGCCGAGCTCAACCGCCGTCGCCGCCGGAGATTCCTGGGTATAACGGGTCCTACAAGCGAGTCCTACGCGGGACTGCCGAGAGGACCTCGCCAGAAATCATGGCCTCGTCGCGTCCCTCCATAGCCGCGTCGAGTGACCGCCGCCTCCGTCTCCGAATCTGTCCATGTAGCGGAGGCGTATAAGAGGAATCACTTCGGGATGCGAAATGACGCCTTCATAGAATCCCGGAGGATTAAAGGTGTACGAAAGATCGGAGGAAGAGCTTAAAACCTGGGACTATGCTCGATGTAACGGGACTGCAAGACGGACACTTGTTATTGGGCATATCTTTTCTGTATTCGCGAGAAATCAAGATCGCCAATTGGAGACATCATGGTCGAGTTGTTTGGACGTAGGCGAGTTAAGAGAAATGTTTGTTGCAGGATGTTAAAGTAGAGATATTTGAGGATATAGCGATTATATGGAAGGCTGAGGGAAATACAGAGATTTAGGGAACTTTGATGGTCCTGAATAGAAGTATCCGAATACGCGTTGTGCTCGGAATGTTGTCGAAGGAGTACGCGCGAAAGTATTATTAAAAATTGGAGAATTACGCGGTGCACTTCCGAAAGATGGCGGCGGAAGAGCGACGAGACATTACGCTTTATCATTGGAAACAGACGTCCATATTATGATTAGGAAGAATCTCGAGAGAATAACGCAGGAAGTTTAACTACGTCGAGTTAATGGCAGCTGAATGTGAATTTAGGGTGATAAAGATAGGCAGCTTTCAAGTTGAAGAATAAGAGCGAGATGTATATTGATCTACTTGAGATAGAACTATGCACGAAGATGTATATAGAATTGATTGGGGGACTGAAGATAAGACGAGCAAGCGGATTGACGGATCGATAAGTGGAGAAATGGAAAAACGGTATCCTTTCCGGTACTTGCAAATGAAGATACGCTACCAATGCAATTGAAAAGAAGACAGGATTCGAGCCGAAGCGGAAGTCGAAGATCAAGCCAGAAGAAACCGACTTCGATCACATTCGCCAGGATAACGCGCGAACGATCGTTGCCTGCCTTAGTTTTGACGATGCAAGAAAATCAATCTCCTACGGTCTCTCCCGCGTCGCATGTACGAGCGGCGTTGTTATAACGACACAAACTTTAAATAGCTGGGAAAGGAGAAAGGGGTCGAGATCAAAGGGACGCGCCTAAGATATAATCGAAACGTTTCTTTGGTACACTTCGATTAAGTATACATGAATTGCGAGAGGAGCTTCTTGGCCGACCTTGAGGGAGCTGGCCTTGGCGCATTTTTATCGGAGTCCGAGAACCCCATCGTCGGAATAATAAAGATCGAGTTCGGTAACGAGGAGAAAAGGCAGCGAACGAGTCCACCGAGTAGATCCGGCAAACGCGAGAACGCACTTGCAGATACACACGCATCTGCAGTCTTGATATACGATAATAGTTATCAGTGAGAGAGAAAGTAAGAGAGAGAGAGAGAGAGAGAGAGAGAGAGAGAATGAGAGAAAAAGAGAGAAAAAGAGAGAAAGAGACAAGCGACGTCCAACCACATCCGCAGCAATAGTCGCACTAATGGCTCTAATACCTTCATTGCACAATTCTAAATTAATATATATACATACATATATGCTGCGTATAAATATATAATAAACACGGCACACATATACGCACGTATACATGTATACACGTACATATATCCCCTAAGTGTATATTTTAAGATGGTATTAGCGGCGACAAAAGGCGCGAGCGTATACCGATCATCGCGAAGTACTGTGCTAAGAATAAGTTAGGTGTGTCTATGTAAGTATTATAAATAAGTAAAAGCGAAGAAGCGCGCCACGACAATTTAAAGAGAGGATCATCCATGATTTTTACGCAACTCGGTAATTTATGAAAAAAAAATATATATATACATAAAATATAATATATAATTATATAACTAATTAATTTTATATCTGAATTATAATTATATTAATATTAATTTTATATATAATTATATATTATAAATATATATGTATACACAATATAATTATTATATTTAATTCTATATATATTTTTTCTTTCACTAGAATGTACTATAGATAATTCAACAAATAATACAGAGTCCTGCATTCTGTAATTATTATAATTATTGAACAAGTTTTTTTGATAATTATCGTAATTACTCATATTTGATAATTGTACTCGGTGAATTTAGGTTCGCTAAATGATACAGAGAAAATCCTTATGATCCTCGGAAAATTGAATTGCATTCAATTTAAAGGAAAAGGTAGGATCTGTACATATATCCGTTAGTAGGAAAATATCATAAGAGCCAATTAATAATTAATCCCGTTACCACTATAAGAAAGAGAGTTGCACTTGCTTCTTTGTAATACTTATTGTTAGATACCCACCAATCGTCGCGCAGGTGTGCGACCATTATAAGTATTCAAAAAGATGAAGATATAAATAAATAAATATATTATATATAAATATATATTATATATACATATACATATATATATATACACTGGCGACACATTGGCGTAGAATTTAGCATATAATTGTATTAATGTAAACTTCTGAGGCTGTGGGTGTGGCACAAGGATGCTGATTTATTATACGAGCTGTTGCACTGTTGCAACGTGTGCGAATCTTAGGAAATTACACTTTTAACTTTTGAACGCATGAATCCTGCCCGTGTGTGCGAGCAAGAGCGCATGTCAAGGTGGAGACGCATCGTCGTGTACACGCGAGCTCACGTCTCACCGTGGTAGTATTACACCGTCGAATGGACGCGACTATGTTGGAATTTTATATATATCTGGATAATGTGAGAGGAAGAAAGTTGTAATTGAAACCATTCGACGTTTTTGAAGAGTTAGAAAAATGTGCATTATTTTTTAAATAGAAAATAATTAGAAAGGTATATTTTATTTTTTACATTTTATTCTTTTATACGCGTATGTGTACTTGTTTTGTATATTTTATTTTAGAGAAGCGTGATATTTACATGGTGTAATAATTTATAAAATAATTGATGAATAAAACATATATGGCTCGCGCTCGATAAAAATGCGAGCAAATGAAACATTGTAAGAGCAAATAAAGTATGAGGGGAAACTCTGCGAAATAACACCAATGACTGAGAAAGCAGTACTACTAACACCATTGATACCACCTTCATCATTATTATTTACGGTGCAATATGATAAGATGCGAGCTCACGTGACGTAATAACGGTGGACCTCCACCTTTAATCGACATTTTGTCCTGGAACGCAATCCGTGGTCGATCAGCGGCGCCTTAGAGCCATTATTATTGCTATATGACATAATTACGTAGATACAATTAGCGAGCAGCGAGACCAATGTACGTCGAGCCCATGAACACGTGCGAGAACCGCAATAGCGAACATGAGAGAGAGAGAGAGAGAGAGAGAGAGAGAGAGAGAGAGAGAGTGTGTGTGTGTGTGTGTGTGTGTGTGTGTGTGTGTGTGTGTGTGTGTGTTTGACGTGTTAACGTTATTCGATGGTTACAAGGTGGCATATTAATTAGCCGATATACATATTAGATATAAAAAATATATATATCCCTGTTCTCTATTTCTTAAAGTAATATTACGACAGTTGATCAGAGAGAAACACGTGATGGAACAATAATTACTCTCCGTAAGAAGATCGGACGATGATTGTCTATTCGAAATCTTTTAAATTATTTCATCGTTAAAATTTTAACCGATTTAAGAGCGATTAAATCATACGAGTGGACAAAAGTTTCGAAAATATTACAATAGAATTAAAACCTGAATTTTAAACTAAAGAGTTAGACTTGGCTTGATGTATTATCTGTTTATCGATCACGATATATTATTGCTGTAAAAGTGATGTGTTCGAAAGGAAACAGAAAAATTTATATACTTAATTTAGCTGCAGGGTTACAAAAAAGTTTAGATACATAGTTTTGTTTTTATCGATCATATATATATATATATATATATATTTACA
>NW_017275715.1:78253-104197 GCF_001594065.2 Cyphomyrmex costatus
ATATATATATATATATATATATTTACAAAAAAATTTAAAGTATTAGTTATATCTCTCTTATTAAATATAAAAAAATAATAAACATTCAAAATAGACACCTTGAATTTTGATATAAGGTGTTTTGGAAACGTATCAACGAGATGGTTATAGTACTATATAGTACTATTAAAAAAATGGTTATTAATACTATTAAAAAAAAAATGTATTAAGATTTGATAATTTTTGTTCAATGTACCTGTGTGTGAATAATAATTAATTAATTAATTAAAACTAAAAACTTTGTAACACAAACTTTGTTGTCACCCTCATAAAAACAATTTATCATCCAAATTACAGTCTCAACATAAAAATTGTCGCGATAATACAATGTCGAATTTTGGCTTCCATGATGAATGTTAATTGTATATGGCGAGTTAAATCGATTTTGTTAATGTAGACGATCGTCGTCGAGAAAGCGTTATTCCATCACGTAATATTCACTTTATTTCGCTGCGACATTCTCGAGGGGAATTGTACGCAGAGAAACTTGGATCATCCGTGGCATCTAGAAATGGAAATGCTGGTGTGAGTCCGCGGAGAAGTGACCTTTATTTTACTTATTTAATTTTTTGTACAGTATTTTTATATTATAATATATTACCACACGATATTTTCTACAAAGATTTTATGTAACAGTCTCTATAATATGCAAGTTTTTATCCCGCGTTATGCAAATTTTTAGAGAGAAACGACGTGACGCATTATTTGTAAGTAACCCGATAATTATTTTAGTTGTCGGTAAGTTACTTGCTTTTACATTGCTTTTTTTCCTTCGAAACGCACCATCTCTAGAAATTAGCATTCTTTGCCTTTCTAGGATTTAAGAAAACGGATAAAGCTTTGCGAAATAGAACCGATTAATTTATTATTTCTATCTTATATTCACCGCGCGTTTTCCTTATTCGAGAATTTGTACATTTTTTAGCTTCTAAGATATTGTCTGAAATATATCGCCCTTATTTTTCGAAGTGTTTAAGAAATACACTATAAACAACTCTCCAGACAACGCATTGCGGATAAACAATTTTTTTTTATTACTTTTTCTTTTCATTATCTATTTTATTATTTTTTCTTTTCAATTATTTGTTTATGCAATCCTTTCACGAGTTTCGTATTTGTCTTTGTCTTTTTGTTCGACGAGGATTTTAATTACCGAGCAAAAATCCGATCTGGATTCCGACAAGCAATATACTAATATAAATTTCTTGGAGTGAAATTTCATTCCAAAAAAAGAAAATTATCATTCTTTTTCAAAAGTAGTTGTATTTTTACTCTCTTGCAGTGAGATTTCACCCCAAGAAATTCCAAGTGTATTTAATGGCGACTCCATACGATCATTTCCATCTCATTGTCAGTCCGGATGTCACTACATTATCGTTACATTATCACGCGAATTAGGAGAAACTGTGTGAAATTGCGCTCAAACGGGCTGACTGATGTGTCTCTCTCTCTCTCGCCGGACAAGGTGAGAGAGGAAAGGAACCTTCGAGCTTATCGCTCGCTCGGACTGGCTAGCAGATCCGTTGCGCTCGTGATAAACACAGCGTAATTTTAGTGTGTGAGCGCCGTAGTATTATTAAACCGGTATACCGCACCGGCGTGATTCTTAGATTTTGGACCATTTGGCAAAGTGACACGACGCGATTTCGAGATCGATCGATCTCGTCGGGACTCGTTGCTGGTATTCGCACGAAGCGTTACATTCGAGATGATCGAATGCGCAAAAACGCGCTCTTTTAGTTCCTACCTTTCTAAATTGTCAAGTTGAAGGTGCTTGGAAAATTTAAAACGTGCCTAAATTCGATATATTTCAAGGTTACTAATTAAAACTGCATGAAAGAGAGCAGAAATTTTTAGCTCCTACATTGCAAATCCAAATGTTAAAAAGAAATGACTTCGATATATATATGTAATTTAAATAAGATAAAAGAAGTTATAGGGACTTTGACAAAATAAATCAATAAAAGTAAATGCTTTTAAAAGTCAACACAGGATATTAGTACGTAAATAATTTATTCTATACAACACATTCAATTGATAAAAGTATACGTTTAAAGTATACTGATCTAGAATTTATGTATGTAATTTAATTTTATTCGACACGAATTTTAAACAAATTGGATAAAGTGATTCTTACAGATTTTTTGTCATCAAAAATGAATCCGTAATTAAATTTGTTTTATCAAGTTTTTGAGAAAATTGAATTTAAAAGTACTGAAAAGTGGCATCTTTTTGATATTTTTGAGTTGAAGTATTTAAAAAAATATGACGTGATAGAGCTATATTATATACTGATTCGTTTTTAGCGACAAAAAATCTGTAAGAATTTTTTTGTCACACTCGGTTTCTAGATAAAAAGTTTAAATTTGTCGGATAGTGTTTTTTTTGTGTAAAAATGAACTATCGTGTACTATACATACCAAAATAAATTTACATATTTAAATAATATTGTTTTCATGTAGTACAATATTATTTTTATACGGAAAATCTAACTAAATCACACATATGTATAAAAATAATTTTAATTCACTTGGATTTGCAGTGTACTTATAAAGAAATCACGCAAAGTATTCAATTTTAATAAAATTTTGTGTACTGACATAAGTGAAAGAATTTATAATAGAAAACATCAGCAAATAAATATTTTAAGACATGAAATCTCATGTATAAAATAGTTTTCAAAATTATGTTTTAAAAATATTATTGACGTAGGTACATAGAGATAATTTTACTATGAAATTTTTGTATCAGACATTTTTTATATTTCAATTTTGTTCATATCAATTATTCATTATATCTCGAATAGCTTTTGAGATATAATGAAAAAAGCTGAAAACTATACTTATATATTTTGAGGATTTCATCATTAAAAACTGTTTATTTACCATTACTGAGATATTTTCTAAATTTATCTATTTATGTAAGTTATAAATATACAAAGTTTTATTAAAATAAAAATTTAACACTTTGTGAGGTTCTCTCGTTAGTGTAACATTATTTAGGATATTAAATCCTATTTGAAGAACAATCGGTAATTTTATTATAATAAAATTTATCGTATCGATCTAAAAATTATAATTAAAAAAATTAATTGTAAGGTTGTCATTTTGACAGCATTAAATTATTATAAATTATTATAAATTAAAATAACATAATTTGGAAATTATTACGCGAAATTTGTCACTAATCGAATCGATATATACTTATGCACTTTTACGATTAAGGCAACGAACAATCCCGACGACTGGCAAGAAGTCTCGCATGCACTCGAGTGTCCGAAAATTCGAAGGATAGGATGTTCGTACGAATACATCGCGATAACAAACGCAAATCTGTCTCCCGCGTGTTTGTCTCCTCGATGGCGCGCAATTTTTGGACCTCGTGTTTTTTGTAGAATTTTATACTGCATACCCACGGTAAAAGAGCATGCAACGAGTGACCTCATCGTTTCTATGAATTTTGATACTACACCGTGCTGTGCGAAATCCGCGATCTAGTCGCATTTTAGATGTTTGAACTACGACCTGTCGTCGCCGACGAGGAGATTGATATTCGAAGGACAGTCCCAAAATCGGCGCGATTATTTAATCCAACGCATTACGCATAAAATGCGATGTTAATTTCTCACAAGCCGAATCATGAAATTCGAAATGACTACACAGGGTGTTTACTACAATTTTGTAAAAAGATTCCTGCGAATTCTTGGATTTTTCAGATATTTGCAAAAAGAAAAATTAATTATTAAATTGTAGTCAAAATTCGAGATAAGATTAAAGAACGTTTCAATTCAATTTTGAAATAAATTGGAGTGCAAATGGCACAAACAAACTATACTGTACAAATTATATATCTACTGTAAATTAGTAGAACATAGAAATTTCATGAGACCACATTTATAAAAATAAGAAAAGATCAAAGGAACAATATTCTCAGAAAGAAACAGAATTTAAAAGTAAAATTCCAAAAATGTTCCTGATAAAATTCCATAAAAATCTCTTATCTTTGAGAGTAAAAAAAGTCCCTGAAAATTCCAGATTTTCCAGGTTTTTCTATAGGTAAACATCCTGCGACAAAATACTCGATTAATAGCTGCCGCAAGTCAAGTAAATGTATATCAAGTATTCTAATGTATATATTAATACATAAATATGTTGTGACATTCGAGACTCTTGGGGTTCCAGTATGGCCCCTCGAGTCTTCATTAAAAAATTTAATTTTCGGCTTCGACAGCACCGCGAGATTCTTCCGCCTCGGGCACCGTACGGGTGCTGAGATTACGGTGATCAGGATTTAAAGATCGATCGATCGATCAGCCGATCGACGACTAGACCGAGGTTTTGATATCCGCTTTTCATTCTTTGTGTGTACACTACTGTCCCGCGTATAACTCCAGCGTTTATAATTTTCTACGAAGCACAGAGATATAGAAGATGAGGAGAAGGACGAAGGGAGGAGGCGGCGGTAGCTTCGGAGGCGTATATAGAAAAGACTGTTCCCGACAATTTTATAAGGATGTAAAAAAAAAAAGCGTCGCACATCAAAGCGAAGCGTTCGATGAGTATTAAAAAGTGAGGGAGATAGGCTCTCCGTATCCCAGGGTCGGCATAGCCGAGACAAAAAGCGACGTGAAAATGTAGAATTTATACAAATGCGCGATGAACGATACTCATCACTTAATCCAACAGTGGTATTATCGGGTATATTCTCTGACACCTCTCGCGAAATAATTAAACTTTCTGAATTAAATCCGACTTTTTTTATAATGCATTTATGAATCATAGTCAGATTTTATAAATTGTAATCAGATAGTTCACACAGGAAGAATAATTATGCTCACTCACAGTAGAAAACATTTTGTACTCGTGTTAAAATCGATCCTAGATAAAATTTGTGTTGAATTTCTAATATATCCAAGTGTTAATTTAATGTAATGTTATTTAATATTAAATTGTTATTTCATATTAAATTGATATTTTTAACATTTCTTGTGTCAAAGTAACACAATTATTTATGAGTAGATAAATTATTATAAAAGTTAATTTTAGAAGAAAATACTTCCGCAATTTGTTTACAAATTGTGTCAGTGTCATTTTTTTGGTGTTAATTTTTTATATATAATTTGCTACTTCCTAATATACTCATCTTATATTAAATTAACACATTGAGTTAATCATTTATGACATTTAAAATGTATTAAAATCTTCCTACTGTTTTGAAAATTAACCAACCTAACGTTAATATATTAATTTTCTTTTCTTATATTATTATTATGTTGTAATTTATTTTTTTAAAATATTTTTATTATTAATTTTAATAACTTCTTTTTTTTTGATTACACAAAAAAGATAGATGTGGTCTAATTTTTTACAACGCGATATCACTGTCGGATTAATTGTAACATTTAAACCGAGGCGATTCTTTCAACATGGAAAGGCAAGCCTCGAAAAAGGGTGGAGACAACACTAGGCGTATCTTGACACCCCTCGCTGTATTATATGCATTTATTCGCGCAGACCTAACAATCGGATATCTTTACATTGACAGCTGTAGTTATTAACTGATTATACTTGATATAACGATGACTAGAGAAGAAGTTGATATTATATATTAAATATAGTATATTGAGATCTTTAAGGAGCCAACGTGTTATCGAGAGAGCATATTACATATTTTAATATATAATATTGAGTTGTTGAGAGCCGCAACATACCGCAAAGCTGCCAGATATATATTCGCCTAAGCCGCAGCGTTGCGCGATTTATAATAATTGCGTGACAAAACGACATAATTATATTATTATGTTATTAATAGGACGTGCGATTGGACGGAACTTTGCATGCCCCTTAATGCCTGAAAATTACTTGCGATATAAGAGTCAATTCTAAAAGGTGTAGGTACGAATTGAAAGAGCATACTAAGAGAAAAGTTTTTATTTGGGACTCTAATTACATGTTAATTACGGTTATTGCTAATAATGTTAGTATATTAATATATGTATGAATCTATAACAAATATATATAATTGACACAGGAAATGATCATAAATTATAGTTGTTATCAATAAAATGGTTGCGATTAGTATAACTTAAGTATAATTTATAGTCATTTGTTGGAAGAATCAGATAGCCATATAAAATATAGTTTGTGGGGATAACATGTAGTTATAGTCACAAAAATTGAAAACTTAATCTTCTCTCACAATCAGTGCGGAGCATACGGAGCACAATCAGTGGGCAGTAAGGGGTTGATAAAAAGCGACAGGGTGTTTAAAAAGTCACGCTGCAACCGGAAGGGTATCGATTTGTTGTCACGTCTACTTTCCGGCTGTACTGACCGATTATCCTACAACTGGCATTAAAATGGAAAGGTTGGGACTCGATAATGGGATTTAATGACCGTTCGCGGGGTGTTCAAAAATATATCTTACAACAGGAACCGAATTGTTGTGTCGCATGTGTTTCCTGGTTATATCAATCGCCGTATCATTGAATACATGGAGAAAAATGTAAAGTAATATACGGTAGAATTCTAGTAAATTTTACGGAATCGACAGATCCATAAAGGAAGATCTATATAGGAACAGGTATACTTTTGTAAAATTTACTTTTCTGGTAAATAAGCGAGCCATATGTAAGGTACTGTTTATATTTTGTAAAGTAAATCTATAAATTACCATACATCTCAGTAGAATTTAAACGGAGAAAAATATCTGGTTGAATTATTTAGAATTCTGGTTAGAATGGAAAGAGAGAGACGAATCAAAATTTTCTGGTTAAATCTGCTAGAATTCTAGTATAATCGGAATGTGATTAATATGATCAGAATTTTCTGGTCCATTTTTAATCAGACAGTTTCCTCAATGTACCTTAACAACGTATTTTTTATCCGATAAAATTTACTTTATTGCGCGATAAAAAATACAAGTATATAAAGTCTTGAGAGTTGCAATCTTGAGAATATATGTACAATAGTATGGTTTACTTTACCGTAAAGTAATAATCGAATGGATTTACTATGTAATTTTTACTTTATACTTCTGTTATTTTTATTTTACTAGTTTTGTAAGGTAAAAAATTACTCAATCATTTTTCTCCGTGCACCCCCGGGCGGCGGCACGAGAGACGGCAGGGAAGAGAGTCCGGAGAATGGATTTTTAATAATTGCTCGTTTATCTCGCCGATGCGTTTCGTCCGAGAAAAGATCCGATTGTTGGGCCTCGCGCGGCACAGCAGGTGCTCACTTATAGCACGTAAAATCATCATGTTTGTACAAACCGTTCACAAGGATGACACTCCTTTCATTCTCGGTCCACAGTGCGATAATCGTTCGAGTTTTATGCGACGTAGGAATCGTACGAGTCTCTCACTTTGCATTTCTTATTACGGCTTATACGGGGTAGACGACCCACCTTTGCTATAAATCCTTCGCGAAAAACTTGTAGTATAAATTTATAATGAAAACACATAAAAACACTAAAGAATTTTTATCTACCTTCTTAACAATCAACTATTTTTAATGTCGTATACCTTCTTGGACACTTCGGACACCCCGTATAAAGTCCTCGACGGAACTTTGTTTCGCGATCATTTGTCATTATCTTTGTATTTATGCGAAAGACTACAATTGTTATCACAAGAATGCACAATTTATTCACGTATGTTGTACACATAATCGCTCTATCTTCGATAATTCTATCGACCGTAGATATTTATATCGCGACTCAACCTATGATTCCGATAGGGAAGAAGATGATCCACTTTTATACGCTCCTCTCTCGATATGGTTAAACTTTAATAATCGATTTCTTTCTTGGCTAAAAAGCGGAATCGATACACCTCATGCACCATTCTTTCTCTCAACTTTTACATTGATTTAATAATATTAATGAATTTAATAATGCATATTATAAATTAATATTATTAATTAATATTATTAATTTAATAATAAATATGTTAAATTAATATTATTAATTTAATAATAAAATTATCTCTTTTTTTCTGTTTGTCACATTACTCGATATATTTTCAGTGAGGGTGCATTACATAGTAATTAAATTTTATAAATTGCTAGAGTAAATTAAATCGAATCGCAGTAATGATTGTCAATCGACGATATTCGCCGTCACCGAAATTATTTCAAAACGTATAACGATTATGTAATTGACAATTCTACATAATATTCATTCGCGATAGCTCCAATTTCTTCCCTAAGTTCGCCCATTGATTTGACCGATCCGGAACGCCAGTATTTATTCCCGAGTTTATTTCTCGCGATCATACGGCCTTACGTATCGACTCGATCGACTGCTAATTCGTACGCTCTGCTATTTCTGCTAATTCTAACGGAGAGGAGGAGAGGTTGAAGTTGAACACCGCGCTGATCCCGATTTCCGACATCTCGAAATAACGACCTAACTAATTAAGCCGAATGGCCGAAGACACGATTATCCGTCGCGTCGAACTCCGACACCTGACGCTTTTTTGTTTTTACGAAATACATGCAGAAACCGGAGATCTCGTGGAGCTCCACCCTGAAAAAAATCCGTCGTGTCGGCCTAAAAACGGAAGGCCACTATTCGGTAAACTCGGCGAGGACCTTTCCTTTCCTCCAAGAGAAGGTTCTCTACAATCTAAAAAAATAAAAGAGTGTGAATTTAACGTCATAAATGTTGAGTATAATTCTTACTGTGTTGATGCAAATGATGAGGATTTTTTATCATGAATTTTAAACCATGGTTTAATTCACATTCATAATGTTAAATCCACGTCGTATCAAAACCAATACAGCGGGAATTACATAAACATCGCACATGGTATAAATTCACATATTTTTTAGAGTGTATCGAACGGTTTTTTATCCAAACGCGCTATTTTTCACGACATATGCATCGAGCCGTGTCATAGGCCGGAATTCATAGTCGTAAATAATTTTTAATCTTTGATTGAGAGCACAATTAATTACAAATTCATAGTTCGATAAATAATTTACAGATCTCTGTTTTACGAATCTGTGTTTAAAAATCTGTTAGTATTTACGGTTTATAATTTTTGATTTTCAATTATGAAGTCAAACAATCGTAGATTTTCATAGAAATCCTTTGATCATAGTTAATAACGGGAGTTTTTCTGTTTAACATTCTATTTAACCTCAGATATATAATTATTTAAAAATATCTGCAAAATATAATAATTATTTAATGATTTATTGTAGATACTGTAATCATCATATGATTAAAGATGCATTAGACGAAGAAGGAGATGACAATATGTTAAATAATCGTAAAAAATGCTTTATGTACAGAGCTTATCATCTATATATAAATAAATAACGCCTAAAATCTACCATTCATCAATGATCGTCGAAATATCAAGTATTTCATAAACGTTTTATAAATTAAAGAATATTTGAAGACTATGAATCCTTGTAAAAATTGAAATATAGATTGACGAATAATAAGAAATTTGTAAAATTGTGATTATTCGTCAATCAATGATCGACTATGAACACCGGTCATCATTTCCAATTAATTCATCCCACGCATTCACCGATCGCTGTCACAATCACTGGCGGTTTGAAAAGACTGATAGCGTTAAAGAAAAAAGAAAAAAAAAAGAAAAAGAAAGGATGAATCCCGTGCGTTCATCATCGTTTCTCCCTAAAGTCTCGGAACAAGGACTCGGGGAATCACAATCGTCGTAATTTCGGTGAGTTATCTCAATTTCTGGTGCTACAAACGACGGGAAAAATTATTGTCGTTTTTCGTAACCGTTCCACATAGACGCAGAGATCGCTCTTCACAACGTGAAAATTAATCTGATCTCGCGGAGATTATATCGATTTCGATCCCCGCTTAGCGAGTGAAAAAAACAGACAGGCAGGATGAAGGACCGAATATATATCGTTTTGTACCCCACAAAAATTCTTACGCGACGCGTCGAAAGCAGAGTCCTAGATAAATCAGAGATTCGTCACAGAAGAGTATGGTTTTGATTAGCTGTCTATAAAACCTAGAGTATCATATTCTGATGATCTGGTTGACTATTGTAAATAAAAAACTACAATGGCGCTGTAATCATATGATTAAGACAGCCAATCAGTATCTAGGTATATCAGATCTGTTCGAGTTGCTTGGAAAACTTTGCACTTAAAATGAGATAAATATATTTAAGCGTTGAAAAGAGAGGAAAGCGAAGATGCTGAGTGCAAAATGTCCTAGCAACGCAAACAAATCTATTAAGTATTTATAAATGGCGGCGGACTAACATAATCTAGAGCTTTATATTTATAAGAGTATCGCAAATTACCGCCACGTTTGACCTAATAACTATATCATATTAAGAACTACTAAGCGCTTGTTATGATGATAGATTTAGATAAAAAATGGAGATCGAAATGAACCAATAAGAAAACGCGGAGGGAAAGCAGCCAAAGAAAAATCGTTGTTATCGGTATACTCCAGATAAAAGCAATGCGATACTCTTATAAATATAGAGTTCGAAACCTAACTTCAAGCAATGTTTTGATATACGTTTAGGTTTTCAGTACTGGTAATGTATATTGAAACGATCTTAATATCAAATCTCTGATTATCTACAAGTCTGTTATTTTCGAAAAGTTCTGAACTAGTTCTGAACTAGTGCAGTAAGTTAGAGTGAAATAAACTATATCTGTTTCTCACTGTAATTTATAGCACGAATGTACACTAGTTCAAAATTTACAATGGGAAAAGAAACCAAAAAAAAAAAAAAAGGAAAAGCTTGCTGGCCTCAACCAGTGCTTCATCATTGGTACACTTTTACGAAACGCGCGCGATCGATGATCGACGACGATCCACGGCGCCGCCGCTCAGAAACTATATTGTACTTCCCTACTTGGAAACGTCGAATTATTATCCGGGGAGTGGGGAGGGGGTGAAATCCCGCCGTCGTTTTAATTAAGAAGAGGAAAGGAATCGCGAGACGGGGATGACTTACAAGTGCCATGGATCAACGATCCACTCGACGAGGCCGTCTATAAACTCGAACAGGGAATGAGAAGAGGGAGAGGAGGAAGGGGGCAGAAATAAAGAAAGGGGAAAAAAAGTAAAAAAAAAATCATACTCACGCATACCATTACACACATGTAACACGCGCATTAACGAATAGGAAAATGATAGTCTACTGTGCTGCATACGTATTTAAATTAACATGGAGCATTTAAATAAGCATGGGTGTGCATCTTAGATGTATTAGAGAACCTCCACCACTATCACCACCACTACCATTACCACCACAATCACCATCACGCGTTTAGTGTTAATTATGAAACGTTACAGAGCGATGATGGCAGGGGATGCGAAGGGAGAGGATTAATCGCGCGTGTGACGATTAGGATCTTCCATAGCTGTAGATTTTGTGTTATGTACACCGCCGTCCAAAAAGAATCTGTTCAACGAGTTATTGTTGTTATTTAATTAATTGTTATTGAAAGAGATGAGGATTGAAACGCGCGAGAAGAAAAAATTCTTCGCCTTAAATAACTTGATCTAAATATTAAAAAACTTATTCATGAATATCTGAAAATTTTACTATCTTGAAAATTTCTTAATTTAAAAATTTAAGAAATTTCTTGATTAAACGATTAAAAATTTCTTAATTATTAATATAATTAAAGATTTCTTAATTATTAAGAATTTCTTAATTTCTGAATTGGTTAAAAGTTACGAGTGTGAGAATATCAGATTCTAAAATTTAACGATTGCAGGTCGAGGAAATTTGAGGATTTCAAAAATCCTAGGCGAAAGAATTTTAAAAAATCCTAATTATATTTATAACATATTGTGTATTGATTCTTGTATAAGAAAATAATACGATTCTTTTTAGACGCATATGATATTTGTTAACGATAATTTCGAGCACTTTAGTTGACGTAAGTGTACAGTCATGTGTTCCGTAGTTCTTGTATAATAATGAATATATTTCTTAGGATCCCATTAAGAAGACGATGTTGTCTCCTGATTATCGATAAGTTTTCAGACGCCACAATCAGGACGCTCGATCGTCAACAATCGCTCTCATTATTCGATCTCCAGCGCGAACTGCTGGCGCAACTTTGCACCTCTGATAACGAAGCGCGAAAGTCTTCACCGTAAAGAATACAATAGAAAAAAACATGGTCAAGCGAACCTCTCCCTTTCATCCCTCGGAAAAAAAACTCATTGGGGATAAAGATCGTCGCTTTCATTTAACTCACATGTGTTTCACACGCGATTCAATTGCGAGTGCGGTTCTCACTGACGGACTGTATGTATGTATAATTTTTAAGATGGTTACAAAGAAGGCAGCGTATTGTCATATTATTTCGACGTTGTATTATGTATTGTTTATATCTCTCGAAAGAGTACCACGTATATACAATAATAATTATAATAAAGATCGACTAGTGTATTTCGAATCCGACTGAAAACAATTAAAGAATTAAATTGCGCTGACACGTGCGTTGTGTCTTTTCATTCTTCGAATCCTTTTCTCCAATCTCCCCACATTGTATATTATTAATTCTTCATAGGCAGTTTAAGTCTTTTTTTACCTGAATGAAAATTTTACTTTCAAATTTTTTGACATAAGTTTCAATTTTTATTAAATTATGGTACGTGAAAGAATAGAAAACATTTTCAGCTCTCAGATAAAATAAAATGTAGCGTAAAATAATTTAAAAAAAATATTGCCATGGACTTGTGTGTTTAAATAATTAAGGCTCGTTACAGAAATATATATTTTTGTTGAATCAGAAACCGAAGGGACGCGTAGTTCAAGGGATTAAAGCTCCTAACGGGCGCGTAATCGCATTTTTTGACTTTTCGTCCCTTCGATTGCGATTTTATTGCGTGTCTGAAAGAGTACGCCTCGTCGCCGAGATAACGAGATTCGCGTGCGAGATTCGCCAGTCGCGCGCTTTTTGCACGAAAAAAGGGAGAGGTGGAGGTGAAAAAAGAGGAAAAACGAAAGAACGTAAGGGCAGATGCGCGCGGTTTTATTCCATAAAAGGCGAACTCACACGGAACGAAACCCGGTTCAGCGCGGGGCTAATTGTTAATTAAGACGTGGATTGCCGTGCGGATTGACAATTTGCAATTGTAAAATCCGTTCCTCGCGCGTAATCTCGTTCGCGTATCGCCCGAGCGAATCTCGCTCGCACGTTTCCAATCGCATCGAAATTGTTTCGCAAGTGCCGTTTCCACACGTGGAAAAACGAATTTCGAAGAAAAGTTTCAACGAAGTGTGGCCGGACTGACAGTCGGAGCTACGAGGTTTCGTAAAAAACTTCGAGGACGTCCTAACGTGAGTTGAAAAAAATTTACGATAAAATTCATTTACTGGATTAAAAACCGCAATAAATGTATGTATCACGCGCGCGCAAACAGAATATAATTTAATTTCAACTTTTGTTTAAATCTCTCGTCTTCTTTTAATTCTTCAAATTCGCAGAATATAAAAAGAGTAAATTAAACAATTAATTAAGATGCAAGATTATTATTAAAATTAATCTTATATTAGAGAACCTAAGTTCTTGTCAAAAATGTGATGTCCCTTTCTACATATATCTTGATATGGATCTACAATTTTGAGACTCATTGCAGTCATTTTAGATTATGACATTAGAAACAAATATGTGAAGAAAATTCTTGGCGAATTATATTTAAATGTGAGTATTTTCATTAATAAAACGTTTGCAATCGATAAAATAGATTGGTAAACTACTCGTATATTTACTGAAAACTCCCCCTGTGTAATTCCAGTAATCAATAATAACGTATATTTATAATTGAATTACACTTAACCAGAAGACAAAACAAGCTACATAACAATTTTCTCGTTTCTGACGTCATATGATACGTATAATAAATGTATATTTAATACTTCAGCCATCGCATTAATGCCCATTTCTATTAATGTATCTTAATCTCGGTTCAACTTATTTTTTATTTTTTTCTAGTTCTAAGAATTATTTAGAAAAGGATAAATTTGTATTGGTAGAAATGGACATAAGAAGCAGATCAGTTTTTAAAAAATAATTCAAACTAAATGAGAAAATTTTTATTTGAACTATAAAATTAATTTGTTAACTGTAACTATATTGATTTATTTATGTGTAGGTGTGCTGAACCGTTTCATATGTATAATATTTAACGTAACATTCATTTTTACATGAAAGTATACATTTTTAATTCGTCACTTTTTGCAGAGATTATACACCTAATACATTCTTATTTGCCCGACTTATTTCCCTCCGATATATAAAATTATATTTTTTTAGCAGACACATTTTTTCTGAATAAATATTTTCCTAAAGCGAGCATAAACGATCTTCTCGCGTAATTTCTTCCCAAGAAGAAAAGATTCTGCGTCGTTCGGGTATAGGTTGCGAAGTATAAGAAATAATATGAAGTAGGTCAATCGTATTTTAAGTCGACGAAGTCTATACACTTCGATGAGCGGGGCCAGCTGCAACCCGAGATAAGAGGCGTCGCCCACGTCACGTTCCCCATGAAACGGAAAAGCGGAAAATTTACCCCATAATTCCTACGAACTTAAAATCTCTTTTTTTCTTTATTTTCTTTATATAAATTTTGCGCGCTCATGCGGCACGATAGCGATATTAATTAATTGGTTCTTCTTTATAAACTCTCTCTCTCTCTCTCTCTCTCTCTCTCTCTCTTCTTTCCCTTCGATTACAATTTAAAACATTGTATCTTTAAACTGTTATTTTTAATCGTCTTTCTATCTCCTCCTAAATCGAATTTTTATTTTTTTTTTTGTTTCGTTATGGAGATGAAACTAAACAAGAGTGACAAGTTTTTTTTAGTATTAAGAGATCATCTAGATCTCCAATAAAAGTTCCGGGAGTTTCTGTGGGTAGGAAATCGAATGAGAGAGCGATAGAGATAAAGAGAGAAGTGGGTTAAACACTCGGGAAATAATCCACTTTCTATTGCGCCAAACCGATTCGATCGAAACCAATCGGCAACCCGCATCGATGGGCACTGATTTTCGTTTCACACCCCTGTGAACCCGTTGCCATTCCACCCCCATACGAGGCGAATGCGAGAGGGGAGCTTGGCTCGCTGGAGCAGCAGGTAAGGACTGCGTCCCAGTTTTACGCTGGCCATCAGGGACTACTAGTGCCATCGGAATACACAATAATAGTAATCGTTGCGTTAAAAAAGAAAGATTTAATTTGCAACAAATCTAGCGTGATACACATTTAACATTTATCTCGATTTCAACCCATCTTTGAAACAACAAAGCGAGCCGTAACTCAATTTTGAAGTTAACAGATTAATTGGGTCATTGTATTGCAAATAATTAATTATAAATTAGTCAGATTTTATATTACAAGATTGATATTAATTAACCACACATATATCAATTCGTTAAGCCAATAAGAATAAAGATCTACGTAAGAAAGGAAAAGCAAATCGTTAATTCTTTTGAAATATTCACAAAGTCATCAAGTTTTCGTTATGACGAATACGAGTGGCAACACGATCGTCGCGGATTCTTCGAAAAAATCCGTGGACTTCGCGCGGAAGGAGCTGAGCGCGATATTGGACAAAATAGAAGATCTAAGACTTCCAATTAAAGCTTGGCGGATGTTTCGCGCTCGTTCGCGACTGCGACCAACGAAACTGATAAAAGTCCACACAAGGCACCTGTGGCTCTTGTTGCTGATCGCCACGTGGATTGTGGTGCAATTCGCGTGGACGTACGTTCTAGCGTATCGATATAGTAAGGTGAGATACAAATTCCACGTTGTCTATAATAATTCATCTATTTCTACAATATTTCAATGCGATATAAATACAGTTTCAGTCATAAGAATAAAGCACCGTCAACTTATTTCTTCAAAAAAGTACTGGCTGTAATAAAAGTCAAATCAGAACTAAAAATATTATACTATATAATGTTATAAAAATAAATATTATTTTTCAATAAAACTGTTTTTTAATTTATTTAATCATCAGATATAAAATGTCTGCGTCAATTTTTCGAGGTGACTTGTACTTATGGCCAAGGCTATAACTTCTTCGACGCGATTCTATATTAATCCCTCGATTAGACGTCATATAATACAGATCGCAGATTATTTTTACTTATCCAGGTAAATTAATAATCATACTTAAAGCGGCAAAAAAACAGAAGAAGTTGAGTTGAAGAAAATCGCAATTAAGAATAAAAAACCCCAATCAAAATTTAAGGAGAATTAATAATGTTTGCTAGAAATATGAATTGCGTCTTATTACGAGTCATGTTTTCGAGTTGATCGAATAACTGTGAAACATATGGTTTCAGTGTTGGATAACGACGCCCTCGTTTGTGCAAAAACTTTTCCGACCGCCACAAGACTGCTCGATCTGCCAGGATGTTCAACAGGTTGACAAACTCTCCGCCGTCGATCCAACGATCTTTGAACAACGGTACTAAAACGCGACCTACGTATTGTTAACTCAGTAATTCGTGCGGCATTCCTCCATTTCGAAACGTTGCTTAGTAACAAAAATTAATTGATTTCCAATTACAGTATGAAAATTATCCTTATTAAAAAAAAAATTAAAATTATATTTCAACCATTCATAAAAATCTAATATAATTTTTTTTTTTAGTAATCTTATTATTTACTGTAACAATATACTGATAAAGATATTTTATATCAATCCCTCAAGCATCATTTATAAAAAAAATATTTGCTTATATATGGCACTATTAATTAATTTGTTTACTTATTAATTATTGATGCTAATAATAACATTTCAAAGAATTAGGCTATTTCGTTGCTATATTAAAAAGTATTTAAAGTTGTAATTTTTATACGCAGAAAAAAAAAACGATTTTGCTGAGTATCTGAAAATTTAGTTACAGTAGAAAAAAACCTTTCAATAAATCAAAATTTTACTGTAACAAAAATTTGGTTAAAATGTTTCAAACAAAATCGTAATTTTACAAACTAAATTGTGTAGTTAGAATAAATAAATATTTTTGTTTTTTTGTAAGCCAGAAAAATTCATTTTTCAGAAACAACTAAATTTCTTATTATATAAATAAAATATTTGTTTATTGCTAAAAAATATACTTGACTAAAAAATATAATAAACAGTTCTCAAGGAATTAATTTTTTTCTATATAGAATATATCTTTAAAAATAATGTTATTGGGCTATCAAAATATGTGAGAATAATTATGTAGAAAACTAAGCAATACTGCAAAAAATTTTAACATTCTAACAATTAGCTTGAGCTATATAATTATTTTGAGGTCAATAAAATTATTTTCAGATTTGTGTCTAGCTGGATTTTTAATACTTCGGTAAAACTGTTTTTTCCGTGTAGAAGTTAATTTATCACAGTCGTTACTTGTTAAAGAACTTCCGTTTGTAATTCAATTATTCACTTTCCGCAATACGTTTAGCAATAATATATCCACACGCGAGCTTAATAATATCTCTCTACGATTGATCTCTACTTTACTTGTAATCAGCTACGCGTATTCAGGGAAGCCAGTGGTGATAAGCGACGCAATGACGAATTGGACAGCACCTTCAGTGTTCTCCTTCTCGTTTTTCAAAGCGCTCTATCACGGAGAGGAAGCAAATTGCCAGTTTTTCCCGTACAAAACGGAATTTCGAAGTTTACAGGATGTTTTCGATATGAGCGCTGATCGAGCCATGATGGAAAAAGGCACGACACCTTGGTATGTCGGATGGTACGTAAATAAGAATCGTATTTGACTTTTTGATACATAGAGGGCAGGGGGGGGGGGGACAAAAGGCATTGTCGAGTTCTGCAATCTGTTTTTCGTGGTATTTCCCGATATTTTCGGTCCAATTTTTTCCTTTCTAAGTTTTACCTCACAGTTACTAGACGAAATTAATAGATATAACGGTCCAGTAACTGCTAAAAAATACATAAAATTTCCTACCAAAGATTCTAACAAGTTTAAGTTCTACATAATTATTTTAATGGTCTAAACATAATTATTTTCAAATCTGTATTTGTAAAAAAATTATGTATCAACGGAATTATTTGACTCAAAAGTAATCTTGTTAATTCAGCAACAGTATTAATGTGAAACAAATAAAATTTTATTGAAACAAGAGTATAACATATTTGTCTCATTAATAGTGTTATTAAATTAACAAAAATTATTTTCATCAAAATAATACTGTTGATATAACATAATTTTTTATTGTTAATTCTTTTAGATATACCTCATCAATCCCCTTTTTTCCGTGTATATAATCTTTAAACAAACCTCGATAATTGTTTTTCATTCTAATTTAAAATTATCGAAATAATTTATTAATATTATATAATATACCATAATAATATAAGACTTTAAAGATTATGAATCGACAAACGAAATGAGCAGAGGACGTCGTAAGAGTCATACAAAATAAATTTTTAAAACGATAGATAAAACGTAACTGTCATATATAATAAAATATCATCTTACATAATTCTGAATTATACATTAATAAAACAAAAACAAAAATGATTACAAAATTACAATACTATTTAACGTTCACATTAGATTTTTCCAATTAACGAATAACTTTCAATTATCATGATGTTACTTCTGAGGATAGCTCAATCCGAGAGCCGAAACGTTAAGTAGTATTGTAATTTTGTAATCATTTTTGTTTTTGTTTTATTAATGTATAATTCAGAATTATGTAAGATGATATTTTATTATATATGACAGTTACGTTTTATCTATCGTTTTAAAAATTTATTTTGTATGACTCTTACGACGTCCTTTGCTCATTTCGTTTATTGTTTATATAAAGAGTCCTTTATTAATTTTCTTATTATTAATTATGAATCGAATAGATGCATCCATTTTTATTTTCACATTTTTGCATTTCACCCGAAGATAAAGCTAATAAAGTAAACGTGACAATGATTTTTCGGTATAGAATCAGTATGCTAATAAAATTTTTTCGAGAGATATTTCTTAAAGAATAAAAAATAATATAAAAATGGGAATTATTACGAGAAATTTAAATAACAATTTTTTCAAATTAGTAGTGAATTAATAATGAATTTTTTATGAGCTTGTTACGATCGATATAAACGAACGCTTGTCATTTTTAAGCAATTTCATAACAATTATTAATTTCATTATCGGAAAACCGTTCGCAACAACATTAAAATAATCGCGAACGAAATAAATCAGTCGCGCAAATGTAAAATATGGATACGCTCACCGATCGACGCACTGCTGCTGTTGCCGCATTCCTCCGCAGAGCGCGTCCTGCAAGCATAATTATCGAAAATATAGAATATCAATTAAAAATTGCCGTGCGGACGACGAATAAATAACATTTTACTCGGACAATTCGTAATTGTCATTTTTCCGTTGTTCAGTTCACCGAGAGGCGAAATGCGAGACGAATGCCAAAGCGAGTCGCCAATTATTATCGCGCGACGGCGCATCGAATCATCACGGGCAAATTAAACAAACAACTCATGTACGAGCCGGTAATAAATGAATCTGCTCGCCGATCGCGATTGCTATTTTTTTTTTCAGACCAGCACGTATGTACTTAATTAACGAGATGACATTAGCGCTCCTCGCTTTTCGCAACAATCTCTAAACAATCGCTCGACACTCGCGGTAGTTCGACATTTCGACGAATTTAATTAATGAGTAAAGTCTAGTAAAATATAATAAAATTACGGCTAATTAACGCGATATGATAACGTCCGTTTATTCTTTACGCTCCCGCAACGGTGAATTTTTAATTAGGTAAAACGTGGGGCCTCAATATTGTCGAAATCTGACAAGTCTATTACAATAATGTAATGATCGCCGATACTTTTCTCGGCATTGCCGATTTTGCATCCTCATTTTATGCGATATTTAACGACAAAAACCCAGTTTAGATAATTCAAAATTCGCATCAGATATCAGAACCAAATTCTACTTATGACTTTATGTTGATTATTTTGAAATGTATATTTAATATATATATATATATATAGAGAGAGAGAGAGAGAGAGCATTTTAATAATAATAATAATAGCTTTATTGAAAAGTACAATGTTAACAAAGAACATATAATACAAATGTAGTAAATTAAACCTCAAAAGGCATTAGCAATAATTCCTGCTTTTTGGTCTAACCTTAACATAACGCACATATAAATAAATAAATAAAATAAAAACGCACAACAGGTTTACACCAAGAATGCAAAAATAGAGCAAAGAGGGGTAGAGCTAGTATTTATAATAAATATGCATAGAGACAGAGGAGAGTACAAATTACATTTAGGGGAAAGACAATGCAACGAGAAGCGGAACTAATAGATGTAAAGTATACACATGTAATACAGAAACTTATAAAAATGTATATAGAAAGAAGCAGCAGTTCGGAAGGAAGAAAAAGAGGAAGAGAGGAACGGATATTACTAGGCAAAAGATTGAAATATTTCACACCTGCGTAAGAAGAAACAGCTTGATATTTAGATTTTTTAAACATGGCTGGAGACACTACCACGTCTCCTGATGTACGATGGAGAAAATATGAGAGTAAGGAATGAAAATGTCTAATAGGAGTTGTATCGAATAAAATTCTTGGTTTAGATGCAGATTATTTCCAAGATGTAATGAGAACCGTGACGATCAACTTTAAACATCGCAAACAGCACAAGTACAGAATAAAATGTTGATAAATGTTAAGCCACCCAGAAGCTTGAAACAATAGTGTCAGATGATCGAACTTTCTCGCCGTTCACAAAACGAAAACATAAATTTATATGTATTTTATATAAAAATAATTTAATTTATAAATAAAATGTATTTAAAGTATATTTTATAAAAAAAATGTATTTCCTGATTCTTGAAATATTTGTTGGATTTCAGACCACGTTAAATTATAAATAAATAAATATAAATTTTAGGGTAAAAATAAAATTTTATCCTGAAATCTGAAACAAATTATGTTATACCTATATTGTCTAAAATGGGTTCAATTTTGTAAACATGACGAAACGAAGATTTTTAATATACATAACATTAATTACAACATTAATTTCGCAGTTTAGATCAAGAAATCAACTACAATAAATAACCGCGGCAAATGTAAAGAAATGCGATTGTAATCATTAATGATTATTATGAAGGTCAATCTCGCCCAAAGATGATCGATCGTGAAAATTCCATTGTATGAGTAATGCTGCAATCGCACGGAGTTCACTTGACGAAACTGTCGAGACACTGTAATGATTGTTTAATATTTCCCAAATAAATCGTGTGAGGTGTCAACGATCTAAATATTCTAAATAATTCCTCACAACGACATTGATAAACTGAACGACCACTTTACGGTTTGCAGTTTAGAATTCTGAGTACAATTCTAATTACGATCTTATACATCATGTATTTCAATATTTATATTTTAATATACATTTCACATGTGTAAAATATATATCAAAATATACAGCTCTGACTAAAAATAACGCATTTATATTTTTTCAGTCTACAATTCTTTTACCTGCATTATTATTGTATATCGACATTATTATATATTTTATGTACATATGAATTTAAAAAATTCATGAAACAGAATATAATTTATAGCAATAATTCTATAATGTTATAAATTAATTTTTGAATTAAAATTTAAAATAGTGATTAATAAATATGCTTAATTGTTTACCTCAGGAATTTTCTAATTATTGCGCAATCCTACGATAACTTCACGCCGATGCTTCCATGGAACGTAATCTTTTCTCGCGATCGTCACGTGGTTATGGGAAAATTTTCACTAGACACTGTGCGATCGCTTAACAATCAATCGTTGTTTCGATTGACCGGAAAATCCACCGAGAAATTCGCGCTCCAGTAAATGGATCAATCGGTCGAGAGGCCGGAATCCGGACGATTCCGAAACGGGCGGCGAGCTTCGCGACTAAACAGCCATAAACCCGTCGTTCGCGGATATATACGTACATATCTATTGACGGAGCTATCGATCGCGACGATATATGGTAATTGACGTGCACACGCAATTAACTGGCTGGTTGCTAAATTCCCGATTCATGTGTTCGACGCGACTCCGACGCGAGAAAGAGAGAGAAAGACGCGCGCAAACCGCAATCGCGCCAACGCAACGCTCCGACTGCTCTGAAGCTAGGCACGGAGAGGGGTACAAGCGTGACGAGGGTGAGCGAATCAAAACAAAACACGAGCGCGCGCCTACATTCAGGGAATCGGAAAACGTAAACTTGCAAAATATGTAGTAGCGCGCGGGACAATATTTTTGAGAGAAAGCATTTATCCATACAATATATGTATATTTTCCCCTCTACGCTATTAATATTTAAATATTTGCTACGCTAAATGAACCATCGATCTTTTGTTCTTCCTTGACTGTTATAATTGAAAAAGTGGAAAGCGGATTATTTCACCAATAACGATTCTAACGGTATTATTAACTTATCTCCGTTTTATTTTATAGCGCGATTGATGTTATTAAATTTATTCACTTCTTTCTTCTTCCTTCTTATAAATAGATAAAACAAAAAGTATTTTATTAATGATAATTTTCGCAATGTAATATATTATTTCTTTATGTCTAGTATGCTGCTCGATTAATGGAATATTAGATGAAAGAGAAATTATTAGAAAATGATTAGAGATATATCCTTACTGATATTATTCCTTCTCTCGGTTCTCATAAATGACAAAAGGGGAAATCATTATCTTATGTCCAGAGTCTACCACATTAATATAACATTAGATTAAGAAGAAATAATTAGAAAATAAATGACATTTAAAAACCTGCACAAACAGCTGATGACGTTGTAATTAATAAGGAGTACTTTATTCTTATTTTTCATTTAGAGAACTTATGAATGGTTTCTCTATAAAATAAAATTAATTACTTTTACCTGTTATTTAAAATATTTAAAAATGAAGAATGAAAGAATTATTATATTAAAATTAATTCAAATTACGTATATATTTTTCTGCAAATAAGAGAAGAAAAATAAACCTGAAAAACTACGTTTGAGGATCTATATATATATATATATATATATCTTGTGTGTTTACGTATACTAACCGACGAGTATTTTCATGGCTTCCGACATTTCGTCGAATCATTAATGTTGGTGTACAATACGATTTCACTAACAAGCTTAGAAGAAGAATATTACATTTCCAATGTCATGCCGATAGAGGAACTATCGATAGAGGATCTCGACGAGATCAATCGATAAGTTTCCTATTTCCGAAAAAATCGATACAACCATCAAAGAGGAAAAAATAATATCTTCATTTTTCCTCTAATTACTTTCTTTTTCTTATAATGCCTTCTCACTATTTCTTTTTTCTTAGGAGCAACTGCGATGAGAAAATTGGCGTAATATTGAGGGAGCATTATCAGAGACCGTATTTTCTTCCCGCTACCGCCGAAAGCAAGAAAACGGATTGGATTTTTATGGGAAGCAATGGCTATGGCGCACCGATGCACGTAGGTTTTATTCAAAATTATATGAAGTTTCTACGAAATAACTATTGTACAACATTGTTCAAAAAACGATGACTGAAAATTATTTATTAACATTAAATACATAATAAATTTCAATGAAGGTTGATTAATAATATTACGTTAATTCAATCTCTTTAACTTTTCCTTTTCCTTTCGTTACCTTAATTTTAAAATATATTTCTGAACCACTTGTATTTATGTAAATATATTGTATATTGTACGAACAGCCATCATTAATCGTATATTTTGAAAATATAAAATTTTTCCAAGGTGGACGATGTGGATTATCCTTCCTGGCAGGCGCAGATAAAGGGTGAAAAATTGTGGATTTTAGATCCGCCGAGAGAGTGTCACTACACATGCAAGAGGCTGGAAGTGATTGTGCATACCGGAGAGATAAGTGAGAGCTAAACGATATATGCCAATAAATAATAATCGAATTAATTGCAAAATTAATTACTTTCCTCGTTTAGCGTTAAATGTGGCCTTCTGATCAATAGTTACATTCAATGTGTCCGAATTGAGTATTGCTCAGTCACATTTAACGCTAAAATGCAGGGCATGCGGATATTATTTATATTCTTGAATTAGAGAAAAAATATTATTTCATTTAACAGTGTTTAAAATAAAATCATTGATTCAATTTTTTTCTCAAAAGTATATAAAGAAACTTCAGAAAAAACGTATCCAGAGATAATTGCAGTAACTAATAAAATTACGTTTTAAATTACTTTTATCACACATTATAATACGTTTTTTTTTATTTTTTGCATTATTCTGATACATTATAATTTTTAATTACAGTCGTCTTGGATACGAATCGATGGTACCACCAAACAAAAATCATTTCCGACGACATGAGCATTACTATCGGAGCTGAATATGATTGAAGCGAGTAAATTTCGAAAGCTAATTTAATTATACGACAGATTTATTATGTATAATGAGAATAATTGACAAAGAATTTGTTATAAAAAAGTTCCTGTGTGCAAACATACAGAATAATAAAATATGATAAGAATAAAATGCACTGCACATTTAATCATTATTCATAGAATATGTCACCACAGTTGATCGGAAGCGCAATAATTTTGCAACATTATATGGTTAATTATTTATTCTACCTTAATATTATGTCATTTAATCTGTTGAATATTTAAAAAATAAAAGAAGTTAATGCTGGTATAAATATATAGATAAAAATATAAACTGAAGAATAAAATATGAAAGGCTTAGAAAGAAGTATGTTTAATATTTTATTATTATTAGTACATAAAAATTTTACCATTATTAAAGTATTTCATAACTAAAATAGAACTCAAAAATTTTACTTACATTTTGTAATCAATTGTATTATTTCAATTCATTTTCTTTTTAGATGAAAATAATTAAATTTTTTAGAATAAATAAAAAATTATTCAAACCGTTTCCATTTTCGTAAATTACGTAATTATATTTTGAAGATGATATTTGTTTAATAGAAAAAAAACCAATCTATTTCTAAAGTTGTTCTTTAAAACTAAATGACTCAATCGAATCTTATTGCTTTTTAATGAAATTATTAAAAGAACAATTTTACCAAAGTATCTAAAAATTTAGATAGATTTGAAAATAATTTCAAGCACCAAAATAATTATGTAGAACGCTTAAATTAGTTGCTGAAATATCAAAACTTTTTGCAGCACTGCTCATTATGCTTGTACGTCTTACATTATATTAACAATATGGTATATTTTATTTATTTAAAAAATTATATAGCGAAATTATTAATAAATCTTTATTGAGAAATATATTATGTATTAAATGTTAATGAATAATTTTTACAGTCATTATTTTTTGTTACAATACCTTCAGATCTGTATCCCGTTTATACATTTTTAAATACTTCACGAAATCGTTCTTTTTGTGTACTTTCAACTCGAACGAAACGGGCTCGACCAAGGTAACCCTATGCTCGGTTAGCCACCGATACGCTCGTCCCCTGTGACGTATGTCCACGAACGTGGTCGCGTGTTAAGTTTTACGATTCCCGTGTATGTGTGTGCGTGTGCTAATCACGCGCGAGGTAAGTAAGGAGGAAATGGCCCCCGCACACGGCACGGGCCCCTCATGCAGATGGTGAGCAAGACGGGAGTCGCACCTGGCGGCAGGTGAGCTCTTACCGTGGGGGCTACCTCCATTACGGGAGGAAAGGGAGGGAGGATTCGAAGGGGATTCCCCATTTGACTACCCTGTCAGTGTCCTAAACGTAACTCGGCCTGTGTCGTCTTATGTATGGGATCATATGTTAGTCACTGACTGGCATTATTAAAAGAAAAGAAAGAGAGAGAGAGAGAGAGAGAGAGAGAGAGAGAGAGAGAGAGAGAGAGAGAGAG